>NC_133363.1:41151655-41196179 GCF_049309525.1 Garra rufa | reverse complement strand
ACTTTTCGAAGTCTATAGTACTCCAAATGATTTTCCCGGTCCGACCGATTAGTACAGCCCTAAACATGACAATAGCTGACAGTTTTCAGCAGCAATAAAAAGCAAAATTTACCAGTTTCGTTTGTTTCAGCCGCCAGGATGGACGACTGATGACGCGCTGTGAACAGTAGTGGAACTACCACCGTCAATACACATAAGCATATAATAACGTCGTTAAAATAGTCCACGTGACATAAGTAATTCAATCTTATTTTATGACGCTACGAGAATACGTTCCGTGCGCAAAGAACACAAACAAACAAAAAACCGACTTTATTCAACAATTTCTTCTTTTCCAGGTAAGTCTGATGCAGGGGCGTCACTAGACCCAGTAAAAATCTCCTGTGCCCCAGTAAAATCTCAAATTTGAGTTATAATTTACTTTGATAATCCCGAAATAGAGACATGAAACTATATTCAACAACTGAATTAACTCTTCTAAAAGCAACGCAGTTTAACCGAAGTCTATGCACGCAGATATCCATGCCCGCGCACGTCTGTGTATTTAACTGCAACGCGCACATCGCGCAGCCTTTCACGCAGAAGTGCATGCAGTGTAGGAATAGTTGGTTACACAAGTTTGTATAGTTAATTGTGTTGTAAATGCAACTTTCAAAAAGAAAAGTGATATGAGTAGTTCATATCAATTCGAATTCAATCAAAAATAACTTAATTTGTGCTCCGAAGATAAACTAAGGTGTTAAGGGTTTGGAACGACATGAGGGTGAGTTATTAATGACAGAATTTATTTCATTTTTGGGTGAACTAGGATTATATGAATATGCTCTGATGCAAAAATGGACTGAATCAACAGTGATGCAGAAAAAGGGAAAGTACAGATAAAGTACATTCTAGCACAAAATTAAAAGCAGTTTAGTTCTTGTCATGTGTTATTCAGTGGGGTGGAAAAAAACTGACTGCACATCAGGCTTGAGAATTATATATATATATATATATATATATATATATATATTTTTTTTTTTTTTTTTTTTTTTTTTTCAAAAAATGTTTTATCAAAATTATTGGTGGTTATTTGTTTAATCTTTGCAAGTGGCAGGAAATTTTGTTACACGATTGTCTGGAAATTACGTATACATATGTTCAAATATGCATTTCTATTTCCAAAGGCAACAGGTTTGCAATAATTGTGATTTCAGAGTTAGGCTTTAACAAGGTCCTTAACTTCAAAGGTTTATTTCCGATATAATGTCATCTTCTGCACTCCAAATCCAGGGCTAATATTAATGTAACAACCACAAAAGCCTGCAGCAGTGTTACTTTAAAAGCAAAAAATTGCATATATGTTTATTGCAAAACCAACAAAATCAGTATCATTAGTTGTAAACAACTATATTTTAAGTTCACAGTTCAGCCGTACTTTCCAGACTTCATGATTATAGCCAATAAACTGTGAATTTCTGTGTGCAAAATAAAAAATATATTTAGGATAAGACAGACAAGCTGAACAGGCTTAAAATTAAAATCTACGTAAAAGCAGGTCTGAGGAAAATGAATTAGTCTTTGAATTCTTTATAGTAACATATCGCTAATGAAACGAATGGCTGTTAATGTTTCATATCTATACGCAGTCTTCTTTCAAACAGGCCTCAGGTTCATATTAGCAATTCAACCCACACACATAGATACACACAGACGCAGACACAAACACACACATAAATGCGCATCTTGGCCCATCTGTTAGACTTAGTGCTCTGCAAGCATTGCTCTATATCTCCGGCATGTTGTAATACTTAAGGGTGCCGCTGACTAAAATTTATACTCTCATAAAGCTTTAGAGTTCACTCACTCCACTAAAGGTCACAATATGTGTGTGTGTTTTTGAGAGAAACAGGCTGGTCGCATTTCCTTTGTGACTTTGGTGATGAAGACATGTAACATCCAATGAACGTCTAATGCCATCTTGTCCACCGAGTTTAGCACCGAGTCATGGACAGAGATTAGATGGTCAAATCCGTGAAATCTCGTCTTGTGAACCCTTTCTGTAAAATTAAAAAACAGAAACATAAATTACTAGCGATTCTAAATTAGTAGTATATAACAGGCTAAACATAAAGGGTAGTAGTCATATAATGCTGAAATACATTGTATTTAGATCATAGAAAGGACAGTTGTTGTCCAAACTTTGATCCGAAAGAAACATCCTGCATTCCGTTTTCACATTCCACATGGACCACTGATCTAACCAGCGCCATTTTGAACACCACAGACACACAATAGACAACAGCAAACACAGGAACCGCCCACAGTACATTTACTGACCATCGGATGCACACTACACACAAAAATGGCAAGAGCTGGGGGGTGTTTCATAAAACAAGTTTACCAAATAAGCAAGGCTTATTTAACTTTTTTAGTTAGTCTGACTTATTTTGAGCTAAATCAAGTGAAAATAAGTAGACTAACTGAAATAAGCCTGGCTTATTTGGTAAACTAAAATTTGGTATAATAACACCCCCAAGTCTCTTTGGTAGAACAGTACTGGCCTGCAATCACTTGATTGCACAGTTTGTGAGGTTAATTATTCTATCTAATGCAATTTAAGAGTTCAAAATTAAGAGCTCCAACCTATGTTCTTAACCAAGAAAACTTAAGTCAGGGGAAAAAAAAAATTAAAAAAAAGAAAAAAAGTGAACTGACTTGTACTTGAACTTTAAAGAGGATTCAACCCTCTTTTTATTTGTGATATACTGTCTCAGTCTAAATTACATTTTACACTTGTGTTTTAGGAAGCCAAACAAATTAGAATAGAAGAACAAGAACAACAACCGTAATAGCTATATATTGTAAAACAATTGCACTCCAAAATAAATGAAAATTAATATTTCATATATGTGACCCTGGACCACAAAACCAGTCTTAAGTCGCTGGGGTATATTTGTAGCAATAGCCAAAAATACATTGTATGGGTCAAAATTATTGATTTTTCTTTTATGCCAAAAATCATTAGGAAATTAAGTAAAGATCATGTTCCATGAAGATTTTTTGTAAAATTCCTTTTATAAATATATCAAAATGTAATTTTTGATTAGTAATATGCATTGTTAAGAACTTAATTTGGAGAACTTTAAAGGTGATTTTCTCAGTATTTTGATTCTCTTGCACCCTCAGATTCCAGATTTAGATGCATCTCGGCCAAATATTGTCCTATCCTAACAAACCATATATCAATAGAAAGCTTATTTATTGAACTTTCATATGATGTATACATCTCAGTTTTGTAAAATTTAACCTTATAAATACTGGTTTTGTGGTCCAGGGTCACATATATATTTGGCTTTACACTACTGTAGGGAAGTTACAATACTTTTTTTTTACAAATACAAGATATTTTGAATTTGGACTGCATTTAGACCACTAGCTGTCTGCACTTTTAAGCTTTTATTTTGATGGAAACGGCAGTAGAGCTTTTATTTTGAAGAAAAAAATTCAGCTTCAGTGAAAGCAGGCTTACAAAAACGAGTATCACTACAAATCTAGTGAAATGCTGTAATCCCCTGCGGCGAAAATAAAGCATAACTAGTGGCAGTTGCGTTCCCAAACGCATGCTAAACTCACAGCAAATGCAATAAACGAGTTCACTGCATTCACTGTGAACTAAGCTGTTCTGAGTGACGAAAAACACCGGATCACGAGCTGATCGCCTGAATGAAGTATAGGCTTCGCTTTGAAATGTGCAGCGAAAACAGACTAGATGAAGGGATTAAGCCATATTTCACTTTTGGTTTGAGTTCATTTGACAGATACTGTGCCAAAGCATAATGGCCCAAAACGCAACTTTAAAGACGTTTTATATGTTAGAATAAGAAGTTTAAATACATTTGTGATAGTTGATCATATTGTTACATCCCTGCCTGAGTAAACTCATTTTGTTGTAAATATGCTCCAATATAAATTCAGACATGAGAAAAGAAAAGTCATTTTAGCAGTAAAAACAGAAAAGACACAGAAGAGCCATGTCTGGTAATCAGTAATGGGTTGTAGGTAAATAATTTTCCAGCTCAGTTATATAACTGACTGAGGGAGCTGATATCACATAGAGAGCATCTGAACAGCTTTGCGCCATCCGCCATCTAACTGAGCTATTCACACACTGTAAGTACACATTTTTATTGACTTGCTGTAATAAAACAGCTGACCGTTGGCCAAGCAGGCTGATACTTAGAAAGCAAATACACACAATACCTATCAGTGCAAAGTCTGTATACAGTAAGGTATCCATTTTCATATCAAATTACAGAGAACAGGCCTTTGCCGCAAGCCTACTACTTGCAACTCTGAACAGTAGCACATTCATTTGTGCTTTTAGCTGGGTTAAGACTCACCTGTTTGTAATCTTTGTGAAGTTTGGTGTACTGAAACATGTTGGACAGAACGGTGGAGGCGGCCCTGGCGGCTTTCAGCTTCCCGGGACTGAGACCGAATGAGAAGGAAGAAACATGAGAAGCAATGCTGAGCCATTGTGCTCTTGATTAAACTGCTAAATAATGCAACAGCATGTGGTCTGTATTACAACAGCAGTGCTATGAGAGATGGTAGGTGAGGTGCAATATAAATGGGTCATTCAGAATATGATTTGTGCATGGCAATTGCAAGAAACCTTGCTGATTTCTTATCATATCAGTTGGGTTACAGCTGAACTTCCAAGAAATGGCTACAAGCACCATAAACGTTGGGGGAGCACCATAAAAGAATCAATATTCAGAATAGTGGACAACATATGTGGGTTTTCAAAAGCCAGTTCTTACATTAGCACCTCCCATTCTAAATATTTGATTACAAAGTTTGGTTATACTTTACTTAAAGCCTTTATTTATAATGCATTGTAATACATCTTATAATCAATTGTATGGTCTCATGATAATTATAATTCAAAATGTATGTTATAATTTATATATTTTCATAAATAATTGTTATAATGGATTATACAGACAAACCAAAAAGTATTCAGAAACCAGATATAATTTCTTACACTTTTTACTAGTGGTTGCAGGACACTATAGTTCATTTATGTAAGTGAGGATAGCAAAATAAAGTAAACTGTGACATGACAATATACCCAAAAATTCTTCATATAGTGGACTACCAGTAAAATTTGGGACCAAAAATTTGATTTGACACTTTGACCTGACTATGTTTTGTTACATACCTTCCTATCAAAGTTATCTGACATTGTCAAGATGAATTTGTTCTGACACAATTTAACTCTTGAGTTCTTGTCATATTTTATTACCATTTTCTAAACTGTATAGAGAATAAACTGCGATAATGTGAGAAATGCTGAAGGTGTCTGAATACATTTTGCTTTGACCACATCAATGATTACATGATTATAAAGCAGGGACTTTCCTTTTTCAGTTTAGTGTCAAAAGCAAGTTTGAGAAAATATGTTTTTCCCTTTATCTCTGAACTAAAGCACTGACAATATTAAAGAATAAGGTATAGCTTTAGTGAACAGAATTGCAGCTGTTTTACCTGTTATCATGAGATGTCTTAATGCTGACCAGCTTGGGCAGTCCATCAAAATAAGTGATATCTCTTGCAGCTACAGAGCTTCCTGTAACCAGATTGTTGAGAACCCCACAGATGTTGACCACAACGTCACTAGAAGGTTCTTTCTGATGCCCATCACTGGGGAGTTTGTTCACCATAATATTCACCACTTTGGTAGCTATGGATAGAAAGCAAAAACAAATTTAGCTGGAATTACACAAACCATAAAAAGAGGGAGTGATATGTGTAGTGTGATGAAGGAGGCGCCCTGTGGCCCAGCGGGGGTGGATTATAGGGAAGCAGAGAACTGAGGGAAGAGGTCAGGGTGGGGAGAATCAGGCGGCAGTGGATACTGAGAATGATACAAATATGAGTCTGATGGGAGCCGAAAAGAATGTGTGGGAGTGAAAACAATGTGTAAGAAATCAACTAATGGAATACTACGAGAGGGAACGGTGCAAAAAAATATAGATTCTCAGAGCGTTTTTCACAGTTATCGCTTTGTTATAAATCCATGTAGGCTTTTACTGATCTAGACATTTTCTTTGCCAGAATGTTGAAATCTTGGCTAGGGTGTTTTACACATTAAGATGTAATTAAAGACAGAGAGCTGGAGCAGAATGTCATTCGCTAACCCATATCAGCTTTGTTTTTGCAGTGTCGGGAGAAGTTCCTCAGCAGACCCGTGAGAGAGCGGAGCTCGGCATCCGTGGGGCCTCGCAACAGGTCAAGAATCACCGGTAACATCCGCTCCTGCTCCAGCGCCACACGACTCAACACAGAGGCCCACTACGAAAGAACAAAGAAAAAGTATGAGTGAAGAAAAACAAGAGAGACAGAGAGCAATTAGTTATACAGTCAGCCAGATAAAACACAAAGACACATGCAATCAGACAGGGGATTTCACAGAGAAGCCAACGAATAACCTTTTAAGAATGTAGGAAAATAAGAAATGGAAAAATTCCATTGGAGAAACATGCAGACTGAATAAGGAGGAGACTTTAAAGGGTTAGTTCACGGAAATATAAAAATTCTGTCATTATTTACTCACCCTTTGTAAGACTCAGAACACAAATTCAGATATTTTTGATGAAATCCAAGAGATTTCTGACCCTGCATAGACAGCAAAGCAACTGACATGTTCAAGTCCCAGAAAGGTAGCAAGGACATCTATATAATAGTCCATGTGACAGCAGCGGTTCAAACTTAATTTGATAAAGCTACAAGAATACTTTGTGCGCAAAGAAAACCAAAATAGTACCATGGGAGTACCATGACGCATACAGAGTCAGAAATAGGGCTGCATGATCAATCAAAGGCGATTGTCATGCTCATTTTGTCAGTAAAGCCGGTTGTGTAACCAGTAGTAAATGCTTTCAGATGTAGCAGCATGTACTACACAGAGCCGTAGTTCACTGACAAGCTACACTATATAACGTTCATTATCACAGACGATAATGAAATCGAAAGAAATCGTTCTGTGATAATGACAGCTGTTTCCGTAGCTTCTCAGTGAACTTCGGTTCTGTGTAGTAAATGGCGCTACATCTGAAAGCACGTGAAAATACCACATTTAATAACTCCAAACTCACTTCATAACGTCAGTCGAGTGTTTGAAATAAATCCTTTTGTGAGATCTTCTTACACAGAATAAGGCATACAACATATTTCATAGTATTCTTAGCAGTGATAAGTTATTGCATTATAAATATACTATTTATTATAATGAAAATTATAATATAAGAATTTAGGTACACCATATATATTGTTGTAGTTGTGTGTTTATAAGTCATGTTAAATCAATGAAAGCAGTTAAATCTTCTGTTTATTCTGGCCTTCAGATGAAGATTTACCGCTGATCACAGAACAGTGCTTCACTGAAAGATACGCATAACAATCGCAGCATCTGCCTAATCGCAATTGTGATTTCATTTCGATTTATTGTGTGGTGGCCCTAGTCAGAAAGCTCTCAGAATTCATCAAAAATATCTTACTTTGTGTCCCAAAGATGAACGAAGGTCTTACGGGTTTGGAACAACATGAGGGTGAATAATTATGAACAGAATTCAAATTGTTGGGTGTACTGTCCCAAAAAGTAATAAATAATAGAGGGACACATTCACATTTACTATTAAGATTACATCACACATGACTACGTCTTACAAATTAGATTAAATATGAGTAATGGAAGGAATTCAGCTGTGAAAATTTCAGTTTCAGATCTGGTATCTCACCCTGCTGTCGCCCGCTGTGATGTTCTGCAGGGCTCCCGCCGCTGCTTCACGTGTGGCTGTGGTTGCTTCAGAGCTCTGCAGGATGCGGTTGTACAGAGCCACTATCTTAGGGTGCCACAGCCACTCTGCTCCTTTAGGGACTCGTGCCACTTCAGAGAAGGTGGTCAGGTCTTGATTCCTCTGATGGGACACATTATAAACTCATTACTGACTGCAGATATGAAGTATAATACCTCAATCTTTTGCGCTGGAGAGATAACGACACTACTCTTCAAAGGTTTGGGATCAGTAAGACGTTTTTTTTTTAAAGACTTACATCCTTTGCTTTCTTGCTCTGTGGTGTGAAGCATCCAATGGGGTCATTCTGCCTCGTGTCCTGTGCTCGAGTGGGTCCTTCCAAACGCATCTGAACTGAAGCAGGGATCTCAGAGTACAGCTGGTACGACAGGTTGCGCAAGACACATACACAGTTTTCTACACCCTAGAGGCACAGAATTACAAAGTAAGGATTTCAAATTCTTTTGGAAATTATGTTGTAGATACAGCAATTGATGTTCTGGATTTAATCCGAGAGCTAGATCTATAGTAGTCAACATTTGACGCGGATTAAAACCTTTCATCAAAGTTCTCCTAAAACTAAAACAATACCCATTCTTGTCTTAGGACAACTTTGACGAACTTTTTTGATCTACTTCAAATGTTGACTATTGTAGAATGGTTTTCACGTGTCTACATAGATAAAGATACACTTGCTCAAGGCTAGCATGTTAGCAAGCCCAACATATAAGTGCTGATTGTCAGGTCTGACCTTGTCCTCTCCTTTTCCCTCCTGTAGGGAATTTTCGATGTATCCCACCAGAGAATCTACCAGCCCTCGAGTTTCCCGCATCTGCTGTCTGGTTCTTTCATTCACTGAGCTCATGTTCCTTGCAATGCATTAAAAAGGGGTGTTATTAACAAGATGATCAAGATGTTTCTATTTTCATCCACTTGTGTTGAAATATTTATAGCAGGTTAATCTTTATTGCGTCTATAAAGCTTTCTAGTGTGAAATCTGACACGTCTGACACCACATATTACAGTGGCAACCAGTCATTAACATTCATTTAAAATTAACTATCTTCATTTTTATTTCAGGTACTTCTTTACAATATCCACCTTATTTTTATGAGCACAATGATTTGTAGTGCAATCAGTATTACCAATTACTGCACGTTGTTATTCTTTTCGTTATTTCTCATTAGCGGCTAATAAACCGAAAATCTCGTCCATAGTCTTGAAGAATAAGGTGGATACAAGTACTTGACAATGCACAATATCAGGCCTAGGCCTATAATATGATATTATAAAAATATACAATGTGTAATTTAATGTAATGTTATTTTTAATGTTTAAAGGCATTCATTGTGATGACTCCACAATTTAAATATCTAAGGCTTGTTACTACATTCATTGCCATCTTTGCCCTATGCTAGTTATGTATATGTGAGGTCTGTACCTAAGGCAGCCTGTGGTGTTGTAGAAAATATCAGCCTCAGACGCACTCTGTTGAATGACACCCGAATCTCCTCCTCCAGACAGAGGCAGCAGCACTCTCTCCGTCAGCTCAGATAAGCTCTCTCTGGCCAGTCTCTCCTTCAGACTGTCTTTAGAAGAAAGGTTCCACAAAATGCCTACAGAGACAAAAAGAAAAAGAAAGAGAGATATGTCAAAGGCATCTAATTTATTTTGCTTCTCTTTAATTAGTTTAGCTTTTTTGCTTACATGTGTGTTACATCACAAAAAAATATGTTAATCTGAATTACACCACCTAACCATGTGATTTGTTTAAAAAAAAGACCTTGATAAGATATTTCACATAAAAGACATTTACATATAGTCCACAAGAGAAAATAATAGTTGAATTTATAAAAATGACCCCATTCAAGAGTGTACATACACTTGATTCTTCATACTGTGTTGTTACCGGAATGATCCACAGCTGTGTTTTTTTGTTTAGTAATAGTGGTTCATGAGTCACTTGTTTTTCTTGAACAGTTAAACTGCCCGCTGTTCTTCAGAAAAGTCCTTCAGGTCCCACAGATTCTTTGGTTTTTCAGCATTTTGTGTATTTGAACCCTTTCCAACAATGATTTTGAGATCCATCTTCTCACACTGAGGACAACTGAGGGACTCATACAAAACTATTACATAAGGTTCAAACACTCACTGCTTCAGAAAGAAAAAAAACGATGCATTAAGACGCCCCGGGGGGTAAAATCTTTTTGAATTTCAGGATCAGGGTAAATTGAACTTATTTTGTCTTCAGGCAAACATGCAAGTATCTTCTGTAGCTTATGAAGAGCAGTACTAAATGAAAAAATATGATATTTATGGCAAAATAAGAAATGTACACCTTCATTCTGTTCAAAAGTTTACACCCCCGGCTCTTAATGCATTGTTTTTCCTTCTGGAGCATCAGTGAGCGTTTGAACCTGCTGTAAGTTGCATATGAGTCCCTCAGTTGTCATCAGTGTGAAAAGATGGATCTCAAAATCATACAGTCATTGTTGGAAAGGGTTCAAATAGAAAAAAAATACTGGAAAACCAAAGAATTTGTGGGACCTGAAGGATTTTTCTGAAGAACAGCGGGCAGTTTAACTGTTCAGGAGAAACAAGGGACTCGTGAACAAGTTTCACTAAACAAAAAACCAGCTGTGGGTCACTCCGGTAAAAACACAAACTCAAGTGTCTGTAAACTTTTGAATGGGGTCATTTTTTAAAATAAATTAGCCATTGTTTTCTTTTGTGGACTATATGTTAATGTATTTTATATGAAATATCTTGTTCAGGTCAGTACTAAATTAAACAATAACATGCATTTCAATCCCTCTTATTTTGATAAAATAACTAACATTTTGCAGCTTCTGCAAGGTGTATGTCAACTTTTGACCTTAATTGTATCTATATTAATCTAAAATAATATGTTAATGTGTGAATAATATGTCTCAAATAAGTTCTCAAATGTTGTTTAGTATGGGGATGTTTACTACACGGCATGCTAAACTGCTAGTGTCTTGTGAGGTATTAAAGCCAACACAGATAAAAGTACATGTCATAAAATGTCACTAAGAGACCTGGCAACCCTGAGTCCAGCAGGAAAGAATGTCAAGGATTGTTTACTAAGTGAGTGTGGGTGAGTGAGGGGGTGGGGGTGACAGCAGAGCTCACAAAGCACAAAGGCCTCTGGGAGTCTACTTCCCACTGCATCTGAGACTTGGAGTGATTCCAGGAAACAGCCAGACCACTTTTTTTTCTGCTCTCTTTTTGTTTCTCCAAATACACTCGCTTCTCAACTTAACTCTCCACCTGTCTGTCCTGATAATTCTGCTCCAATCAAAATCACCCGGCCGATGCAGGTTGACTTTTGTACTGAATCCATATTGATGCAGCTAATATATCAGTGCCACTTTGTATTTCCAAAGGGAAGTTGACAGTCCTCGCACTAAAAAAACGAAACCAAAACAAACATACCCGTTATATTTTTGCGTAGTTCATCATCTGGTTCTCTTAAAGCACCAATTAGTTTGCTAATGCCGCCGGCTTCAATAAGTGCGGTCTTGTTGTCCATATTCTCGTAGATGAGGTTGCGTGTAGCACCTGTTGCATAGCGCTGAACCTCTTGGTTCTCACTGCTAAAAAGCTGTACTAATGCTGAGATTCCCTTCAAACTGCGCACCTGTGCAACAACAACAACAACAACAACAAAATCTAGTTTAGTTTAATGAGAAATAAAAAACTTTTTTCATTACTTATCCTGATGACCCATCTTTGAGCGTTTTATCTCTTGAACGCTTTTTCAGCCCAACATGGCAACCTACTCAGACATCTGTCTATGTTTTGCCATGATGTGCTCTCAGGCAGAATGTTCTGCCCCCTGAGGTCCAAGATAAAGATTAAGGGCAGGGTGAAGGTATTCTCTCCATCTGGCTTGAGTAAAACACATAACAATAGCAAAGAAAAAGCAGCTTAGCCTTGAGCTTCACCATGTTTTTTTTTAGCCAAACTTGATTTACTTTTTTAGTAGAATTGTCTATTTGACTTAATTTCTCTATAGACTTTAAAATGAATTTGTCATTTATGGTCAGGATTTAATTTGCTCTTTTTTTTTTACACAATTGGTTATTGTATATGCATCCGTCGTTGCATCTTATGCACCATTCTTTGGTTGTTGCTGCCTGTTTTTTCAGTGTCTCGTGCCATGAGCTTTGAGATGTTAAGCTTAGAAGTTCATAAGAGTTCAACTTTTTAAAACATGTCACTAGATTCAGCTTTCTGTTCTTGTCGGATGCACTTCACCGAACTGTTTTTGAAAGGAAGAACACATCCTGTGTGTACGCCCTCTGATCCTGTCCAAAACAGAGCTCTGTTGCTGCCCTGGACTCAAAGTTTCTGTATACGAAGTAAGCAAATTGCTGCAGGATGGACACCAAGGTAACGGAAAATACGACAATGTAACCAATCACAAAATTAAAAAAAAAAAAAGTCATTTTGTGGTTGATTTCGACTAAAAGGTGAAATCTTTTAAAGTTAAAAAGTCAAAAATTAGTGAAAAAAAGCATAACAATATTGGCTATCTTTTACAAGGATAAGAGCAAGAGGTTTACTGACTAATGTGAATTATACAAAATAAAACTGGATCTCTATCCTACTTTTTTTAGTTCTTGCATAGTACAGTAGGTTATTTCCATAGTGTCTTTTGTTTCAAATGCATTTTGTTGTATATATAAATTAAACCATATTTTTACCATGGTCTTGGCTTCATTGCTGTGGTAACACTGATGCTGTATATAGGCTGCTCCCAACATCTGCATGGCAACATCAGTGGAAGAAAGGTAACTGACTGCTGTAGTCATGTCCAGGTTATGGATTCTGTTCATTCACACACATAATGTAAAATGTTATTATAAAAATAGATTATAATAATATAATATACTCAAAATAGATTACATATTAAATATTAATTAATTTCTACTTCAAATAAATGCAGTTCTTTTGAACTTGCTATTCATCAAAGAATTTTGAGAAAAAATTAAAATAAGATGCACAACTGTTTCACAACCTTGATAATGTTTTTTTGAGCACCAAATCAGCATAATAGAATGATTTCTGAAAGATCATGTGACACTGAAGACTGAAGACTGGAGCAATGGCTGCTGAAGTTTTGCCATCACACAAATTAACATTTTAAAATATACTAAAACCATAAACTAAGGTTTCCACCACTGACTACAAAATAGAAGAAATATAGTTGCATGTTTTTACCTCACAAGTCTGGCTTTTGTTCTCAGAATTGCGTAATACAAACTCGCAATTTATGTGAGTTATAAAGTCAGAATAGCAGCATAAAAACTCAGACTAGCAAGAAATAGTCAGAATTATGAGATATAAACTTACAATTCTGAGAAATAAATGTCACAAGAATGAGATAAACAATTCTGAGAAAAAAAAGTCTGAATTGTGAGAGATAAACTTACAAGTTTATATCTCACAAATCAGACTTTTTTTTTAGAATTGTAATTATGAGAAAAGAAAGTCACAATAAGATATAATCTCACAATTCTGAGGAAAAAAAAAACAATTGTGAGATATAAACCTACAATTCTGAGAAAAAAAGTCAGAATTGTGAGATATAAACGTACAATTCTGCGGAGTCACAGTTGTGGAATATAAACTCGCAATTCTGAGAAAAAAGAATTGTAAGTCAAGATCTCGCAATTCTGACTTTTTCTCACAATTCCGAGTTTATATCTCACAATTCTGACTTTTTTCTCAGAGTTGTGAGATATAAACCTGCATTGCGAGTTTTAACATCCAAACAAATTTATTTGTTCTCAGAACTCAGAGTTTATATCTCACAATTCTTAACTCTCAATTGTGTTTTAAAGGTCAGAATAGAGAGATATAAACTCACAGTTCTGAAAAAAAGGTCAGAACTGGGAGTTTATCTCTTGCAATTCTAAGAAAAAAAGTCAAATGACCTTTTTTTTATTCTCTATTCCAGGGTTCCCCAAATCTTACCCTGGAGGTCCAATGCGCTGCAGAGTTTAGCTCCAACCCTGATCACACTCACCTACCTGTTATTCTCTAATGATCCTGAAGACCTTGATTAGCATGCTCAGGTGTGTTTGATTAGGGTAAGAGCTAAACTCTGCAGGAAAATGGATCTCGAAGTCCAGATTTGATGATCCCTGCTCTATTCAGTGGTGGAAACGGGCTTCCATAGAAAAGTCATTTTAAAATGTAATAATACTTTTATAGTTTGTTTGAGTGTTTTTTAATCAAATAAATGCAGCCTGCAGCAAAAGAGATTCATTAAAAAAAAAAAAAAAAAACATACATACCAAAATCTTACTAAGCCCAAACGTTTGAAGGTAGTGTATGTTTTTAAGATTGCTAATAACTGATGATGTATCGCCAAGTGTTTAAAGCAAAAGTTCTATGTTGTATACCTATACAGGCTTGCATTTTATAGACATGGCATGAGAACACAACTGACATCTTTTCAAATGACTGTGCCAAAGAACTGATTAATTGCAACACAATTTTACATTACCCGCCAAGACCATCTGCAGTTCCATCAGCCAATCCATCATAAACGTCCACACCACGGCCGACACTCTTCATACTGTGCACAGACCCCGCTCTTTTCATGGTGCTCTGGTAATGCCCAGCACCCATCATACTGGTGCCCCCAGTTGACATCTGTTGCCACTGCATTGAGCTGCCGCTCAGCCTTTGCTGCTGTTGCTGCTGCACCTGGCGATTGTTTATGCGGCTGATGGTTCGGTGGGAAGGACCTTTAAAAGCATATTGATTAGCTAACTCTGCCTCCCTCCATCCTGTGCTGCAACCATCTCGCGCCAGGGTCCCACTGAGGGTGCGTTGTCTTTGTGCCGCATTGGGTGAAGAGCTATGGCCATAAGACGCCATCCAGTTCCCCACAGGAGATGGTTGCCGTTGTATCGTGAGCCCGGCCATTGCCGCCGCTGCCGCCGCCTCCTGCTCAGCCCGACTCAGTGTCCTTGATTCCGACGTTTGCATCTGGTTGTAAGAGCCACTCAGATGTGCATCATCATGGTACACGTATGGGCGGCCCACTACAGCAGGCATAGGCACACCATGGCTGATTCTATGCCGAGTGCCCATTTCTACCGCAGAGCGTGAGGAAAATTCTCCTGCATACTGAGATAGTCGAGGTGCCTGAGTGAAAGGGAGATGAACATCAAAATTATATAAAAGAAACATTCTGTGTCTGATATGAGTGATTAAGCACGTGCTAACTGCTCTTGCAGGCTCGCTGCTATCACACAAAAGGGGTTACGTGGCCTCCGGTCCACCATTTGGCTCATGAGGTCCAGGGTTAGGAATGTTTCAGATGCACATTGGGCTCTGAGCTCAATTCCGCAGCTTGCTAGTACTGCACTTCACTTTCTAAACACGGCTCCCACAGGAGAACGCAAAATACCGCATCATTGTGTTTGCAGGGTGCAGCCACACAGAGCGTCATTGTCAAGGGATTGTGGACTTAGCAATCAATCCAACAAATAACTATTCACGGATGGCTGTCCTGACCTGATTTTAATAGTGCTATCAGCGCGAAATAGTATAGAATTATAGAATTTAACTTAGTAGCTAATATCAAGAACTTTGATTGAAATTAACAGTGTGATTTCTTTCCGTAAACAATTTGATCTCTGTCTGGGCTTTTAAAATGATAAAGTAATGTTATCACAGTGCCTACTGTAAAGTTTAATCCTTTACTAAAACAAGCTTAGCATTTGCTTCCAATAAATGATGCAACTGGAAATGTAGTGAATGTGGTCACACTTACCGCCATTGTTCTGTTGCCATTGTAGATAACAGACTTGGAACTGAACCCAGGAGTTTTGGTTTGGTATCTTACAGTGGATGAGTGACCATCAAATTCTGAAAAAGAGGACAATTAAGTCAATCTATTTAGGGGCATTTTTGTGTCTAATTTCTTTAAATATTGTGTATTTTTGCCTTTCACCAAAAATTAAAATTGTCATCGTTTGACTTTTCAAAAAATAGTTTCTTCTTCTGTGGAACCAAAAAATGTGATATTTTAATTAAAGTCTTAACTGTTTTGGTCCATACAGTTAAAAGTAGGTGCTCCAAACAACATGGGACCCTACTGACCTTTATTGTATAGACCAAAAAACTAAGTTTGTTCCACAGAAAAAGAAAAGTGATAAGTGCGAGTGAGTACAGTTGAGGTCAAAAGTTTCCATTCACCTTGCAGAATCTGCTAAATGTTAATGATTTTACCAAAATAGGAGGGATAATACAAAATGCATGTTACTTTTTATTTAGTGCTGACCTGAAAGTAATATTTCACATAAAAGACATTTACATATAGTCCACAAGAGAAAAAAAATATCCCATTCAAAAGTTTACATACGCTTGATTCTTAATACTGATTCGCAACTGTGTTTTTTTTTTTTTTTTTTTTTTTTTTTTGGTTTAGTGATAGTTGTTCATGTCCCATGTTTGTCCTGAACAGTTCTTTAGAAAAATCGTTTAGGTCCCACAAATTCTTTGTTTTTCAGCATTTCTGTGAATTTGAACCCTTTCCAACAATGACTGTATGATTTTGAGATCCAGATTTGAGATTTTCATACTGAGGACAACTGAGGGAAGGTTCAAATGCCCACCAATGCTTCAAAATGAAACGCAATGCATTAAGAGCCGGGAGGTGAAAACTTTGAATTTTGGAGATCAGGGTAAATTTAACTTATTTGGTCTTCTGGGAAACATGTAACTATCTTCTGTAGCCTCTGAAGGATAGACTAAATGAAAAAAAAAAAAAAAAAGATATTTAGGCAAAAAAATTAAAGATACACAAAAGTTCTGTTCAAAAGTCTGCATCCCCGGCTCTTAATGCTTCCTTTTTCATTCTGGAGCATCAGTGAGCGGTTGAACCTTCTGTAATAGTTGCTTATGAGTCTCTCAGTTGTCCTCAGTGTGAAAAGATAGAACTCAAAATCATACAGTCATTGTTGGAAAGGGTTCAAATACACAAAAATGCTGAAAAACCAAAGAATTTGTGGGACCTTAAGGATTTTCTAAAAAGAAAAGTGGGCAGTTTAACCGTTCAGGACAAACAAGGGACTCATGAACAACTATCAATAAACAAAACAAAAAAAACCCCACAGTATTATAAATCAAGCATATGTAATGTTTTGAACATAGTCATTTTTATAAATTCAACTATTATTTTCTCTTTGACTATATGTAAACGTCTTTGATGTGAAATATCTTATTCAGGTCAGTACTAGATTGGAAAAAAAAAAAAAAAACATTTTGTATGACCCCTCTTATTTTGGTCAAATAATTAACATTTTGCAGATTCTGCAAGGTGTATGCAAATTTTTGAGCTCAACTGTAAATTGTACATTTTGCCATTTTACAATCCATAAACTTTTGCTAAGAAAAATCCAGGAAAATATCTCTCCCAGGTGGCTTTTTGTTTTGATGGGATTTCCTCCAAAGTATTACATTGGTCAACAGTGACCCAGCGTGTCACCTGATCTTTGTTTGGCATTCAGCTCTGTGACTTTGTGCTTCAACGAATTTTAACAGATCGGGTTTCTATCAGTGCTTGGCTTCTCAACCCAGTCTGCTGCAAAACAGTGCTGATTAGTTGTTCACATCTATTAGATGTTGTGAAAATAAATAGGGTTCCAAAACCTCAGTTTCAGTCTCCAAAACATGCTCAAAGGAAGTTCACGGGTGAGAGGGGAAGTCTGCTATAACAATCACACGGCAACATAATGAAACAGAAGGAAAGGAGCATGACATCATAGGGTGGTCCTTTGTCTTCTTTTCAATGTTTTTGGAGGCACTTCAGTGCTCTATTCTGCTCCATTCTTTATGGTTTTACTATCTTTTGACTTCTCTTCTTCATTCCTCTGTACATTGACTTTTGTAGACAAACACAAAAGCAACTTGAGTGGCTGTTCCCCATTTGAAAGAAAGCCTCAAGAAACAGAAATTGCCTACATTCAACAAACCAATGTGAGTCAGTTATAAATCCAAGTATCACTGGATGTAAGAAAAAGCAACAAGCCTTGGCTGGGTTGAGAGAAGTGGAATAGATTCAGTCTTTGCAATGACTAAAAGATCAGGTCAACCATATATTGCTCCTCCCAGAGGAGAGATGAATTTCAGCTAGAGCTCCATATAAATGTGATGGGGAACGTTGCTCAATAGATGAAAAGAGCAGATTGACTTTGGCACATCTTTAGAATGTTTATCTGAAGAAATAAAGAAAAACACTGAAGTCATTAAGTTTAAGAGCGTTAACCATCTATCTTAATGTTTTTATTTGTTTCTGCAACCTAATTAAAACATTACGAACAACTAATTATAAGTGCTCCCTATCATTTTGGCAATAACAATGTTGAAACAGTATGATAATGCAATCAGCATTTCCCTAAATCCTTCAAAATATTTAAAAATTCTTCATTAGTTTCATTATTACACCCTCCTCCTCAAACTGTCTTATCATAAAAATGCAACTAATTCCTTTTTTCCACCAGAGTTTCTAAGCTGTCTTAAAAGGTCAAAATTAAAGTCATGGCAAGAATGTCTAAAGGTTCAAAGCCTGACCCCAGCTGTCTTTATTTTGATTAACTCTAACTATGATTAAAATTTTTTTTAAAATCTGCATTTCCCTGAACTGGCAAGATTTTAGATCTTTGAAGTACACTGTATTGAGATGGTTCTCTGGTAGCCAGAAGATAGAGAGGTTTCTTAAAAGCTAAATTCCTTTAGATTGGGGTGGAAGAGTGTTTAGGGGAAGATTACTTCTAAAATTGAAACATCTGTTTTGTTTTAGAGAGCTTTGGCGTGACATGCTTCTTTGCTCATCTCCTTCTGTTTTTTAGTGAGTTAAGAGTATGTGCCAACAGCAAAATTAATTAACTGGTATAGGCAGGCTGTATTGATAAAAGTGCTGAGCAAATAAAAACGAAAATCTGTATTATGATTTTTTCCCCAGGATTCTGGTGGTTTCTTGACGGTTTATCACATCGTTTTTCTTTGACTGAGCCTTTATATTAATCAGAATGCATTTAATCACAATCCAAAGAAACATGGTACATATAACATGAGCAGTTTTTGATTTAAATTAGATGGTATAATTTTAAACTGAAAGCAAAAACAGAAAGGTCTGACCATAGCGTTGTGATATTATGCTACAGAAAACATTTTAACGAAACAGAAAAACCCGACAGACTGAATGGGAGCATAAATTCACTCTCTGACAGCAGGTGGCGCTTATGGACCAGCAGCAATACAGTGTTTCTTTGGTTATTGCTTTAAACAAAGCAGAGCTGCACTTTTAAATACTACATTAATATGCTTTTTTTTATTAGACTAATTTTTTTTGTTTTGTTTTCTACAAAACAATTGCAAAATGTAAAAAAATAAATAAAATAAACATTACAAAAAGCATGGCAAATATGTCATATGACCACATGAGTCATATGGCTGGTCCATCTGAAAAATTTCATTACAACCCCATGTACAATAACAACATTCTAAAGTTGTTGCTGCTGGTATTGATATAGAAGTGCGAGCTTCTTATTCCGCATGCTCAATAAATCACCAAAATGAGTCTGAGGATGATTATAACCAATGCAATCCCCACATTCCCTGGGAACTTGGTTACAAATTCTGAGAAAGAGAGCATAAATCTTGATGACAATTAAATAGCGAGTACTGTGCACCATATTTTTAGGATAATTGCAAAGCAGCAGTTGGCTGTTATATGCGAATGAATGCACCTTCAAAGCAAGACAGCTGCTTTATTCAGGGGTATTCTTTTCTAAAATGATTTAACAACGGCACATCCTCCCATTCAAGTCTCATAAGCTAAAATAGAACTGGCCTACTGATAAGACAGTCTGACTCAAAAGGCAGGAAACTCTTCGGCAAAGGACATGGAGGTGTGACCAAGAATGTGCCGCAGACCAGGTCAAACTGAGCTTATGTGTAAGCTTAACACAAAATGAAAAAAGAAAATGTTGCATTTAAAATTGCTACTAATCTACGACTAATCTATATATCTCTCTCTCTCTTTCTCTCTCTCTATAAATATATATATATATATATATATATATATATATTTTTTTTTTTTTTTTTTTCTGTACATTTTTTATGAAAAGTTGTAGCTGAGAAAAAAAAAGCATTCAACACTTAAAAAAAAAAAAAAAGCTTCTAAAAAGGTTTTTCAGTAAACTGTTTCATAATCTGAAGAACCATTTTCTACAATAAAGAACCTTTTATGCAGTGGAAGGGTTTCACGGATGTTAAAAGTTCTTCAAGCAACAAAGGACGCAAATAAAGAAGCTTTATTTTTAAGAGTGAAAAACAGCAGCTGGGTCATTTCGTCTTCTTTTTAAAAGGTCATGTCCAAACTTGTTATCTAACATTGGCCAGACACAGCTCTCCAAGTCACTTATTGTGATTAGGGTCAACGATAGGGTCAAAGGGTAAATGCCTAACATTCTTTTGGCTAACAGGCATCCTAAAAGCTATAGTTTCTTCCAGATTTTGTTGAAACGTCTTTCCTATTCATATTAATCAGACTTTGGTTTTGTAATCACTTCAAATATTTAGAAAGAAATTGACTTTGCTAACATTTATGAGATCTGTATAAATCTAGACGTACGATACTATACTACTAGCTAAGTTCCTTAGGTTCCTGTTAATGTGTGATTTTTAATATAATGTTTGACTTAAGTGCTTCTGTCAAGCATTAGTAAAGTTATATTTCAGCCACATTCTTGACGAGAGAACGCTGTCCTTATACGGGGCAGTGGAGGTGGAGTGTTGGGGAGGTGGAGAGTGAGGTTTGCCCTAATTTCTACCTGCCTTTCTAAGCCAGAGAAGAAAGTGATACCTTTCCCACGGGTTATCTACGCTCCTCCTCCTCCACAAACATCCATATACACTGCTCACAATGCCTTGCATCTCTAAATCACATGTGTTGAGTGGTCCATTTTACACATTTGCATTTGAAAGCATCTATATATCTTGTCAAGGTTTCATTAAAGAACAATAGGCCGGTTTTCCATTCATACAAGCTTATGTAACGTTTACAAGTTTAACTTCATTCTCATGAGGGCCAACATGGTTGTCTGGTTTTCAGGAAAGCGTCAGGATATCAGTTGTTCCACAAAGCAATGTCCTGTTTTAGGGGGTTCCCAGCAGCAGAAAGCAGCCAAATGTAAAACAAAATGAATGAAATGACCACTTGAACCGACACAAAAGTCAGTTTTTTGTTTTGCAACACAACAAGCATGCTGGAAAACCAGTGTGTGCACCTGCAGAAAATGCAATGGCTGTGACCAAAACCTAAAGACTAAACAGATATTTGCATTCTAATGCAAAACAAATCCTATCGGTGTCACCAGAGTCGAAGCAGAGCTATTGTATTCACAAGTTCAGCTATTGTAGGAATGTTCTGCTTATATTTCTGACAGATTGCTTACTTAAACTTAATATATAATAGAATTGGTCATGTTATAGCATTAAGTTTTGTGTTTTTACATAACTACTGGTCTGATACGCCTTGGCGTTGCTAGTGAAACAAATTAGTTACAATTTTCAAAATATTTTCTATAAAAAAAGGGGCAAATTTCATGTGAACACAAAAATTAGGAAAAAATAATTATAGTCTATAAAAAAGGTTTATATTTATTTACTCTGTTTTTAAAAATAATTGTTTTGTTTAAAAAAACAACAACTGTTTATTTACAATCTTTTTTATTAGGCTATTTTATAGAACAAAAATCCCTTAATATTAAAATTGTGTATATTACAACGCACTATATTGCCTAAATGTGTAAAAACGTACATTTTAAGTTTAAGTTTAAAAAGTTTTCTTATTAGCACTTTCTAGAAAAAAAGTATTAAAGAGCACAGGATCCCGGTTAGCGAATCATCAACAGGTTCTGCTCACCTGTGGAGGCGTTGAGTCGGGATGAGGATGAGGATTTCTCCGCCATGCGCTGCTGGACCTGCTGCTGGACGCGTCTGGCTTTGGATAGCTGATCCCTCCTGGGATGGTCATCGGTTGGGATCGCATATGTGGTGACCGAGGTGCTGGGCTGTAAAGCGGAAAAGAACAGGCCCTCAGTGGCCACAACAGCACTCATCATGAAGTCCGAAAACTCGCTCCAATAATTAAACAATCCAAACTTTTTCTCCGCGTCTGAAAAGATTATCCGAAATCCGTATTCCGTTGAAAACTATGTTTCCCCCTCGAATGTTCTTCTAAAAGTATTTCCAATATCAACTGAAAGTAATTTGCCCGGAGCTCAGGTCAAATGAACAGCGCCTCGTACACTTGATCTGTCCAGCTCTACGTAAGCAGCTGTGCTCTACTGTCGTCAATAGATACAGAGATTGTGTGTAGTCGGGGCGGAGTCTTCTCATTCACTATGCTCTCAGCACTGAGATATGCATTTATCAGCCCCAGTTTAGAGTTTCAGAGGTTATATGAGCTTGGCCGTACAGATTGGGTCTGCCTGCTGTGAAGAATTAGGTCAGGGATGGCGAACGTCAGTCCTGGAGAGTTTTGTTTTAGCTAAATGCTATGTATGTATGCTATCATGTAAACATGCCATTACCATGTTTCTGACAAGGTGCAATGGGCATATTATGCTTTTCTCTGAGTGAACTTTAAGTACAATGGCATCTCAATAGTATATATCAAAGTTTCATGGTATTGACTATTTTGCCTTTTTTTTTTTTAAGTAAATTTTACCACTTAACTGTCACCGTCCCACCTGTGGGATGCTTGGCGCTCTTTTTTCCGCTGTCCTTTTTCTCTGTCAAATGTTTTAGTAATCATCACAAATTATATATCATTTGAAAGCTTAGAAGCTGTAAAAACCATTTTGAAATCATACATGGCTTTACCATGGAAGTGGTACTTTAAAATCTTTTGGCGGTCTCCTCCCCCTTAGCGGTGTCATATTACAAAATGCATTGGTCTTTTAGAATCACAACTTTTTACAATCTTGACAAAAAAACATATCATTGGAAAGGTCTGAGTCTCCGGATTCCATATTTGGTGATAGAATTAAAATTTTCTGGGAAAATTCAGACTTTTGTGGCAGAAAAAGGCATTAAAAATATATATATGGCATTTGGATGGCACCCCCCTGCTGAAAAAAAACCCAGCTAACCCGGCTGGTATTAGCTGGTTTAAGCTGGAAGTGGCTGGTTTTAGCTGGTCTCCCAGCCTGGCCAGGCTGGTCAGGCTGGTTTTAGCTGGTGGTTTTCCAGCTTGACCAGCTAAGACCAGCCTGACCAGCCTGGAAAAGTGGCCAAAACCCCTCCAAAACCAGCCTGCCGACCAGCTATGACCAGCTAAAACCAGGCTGGTTGACCAGCTAAAACCAGCCAACCAGCCTAAGCTGGTTTTAGCTGTTTTTTTTTTTTTCACCAGGGCCGGTGGCTGTTTGTGGAATAATGCCCTAAACAAACTTTCACAGGAACCTCAATTTTTTCATATCAACTTCAAATTTGGAGCATAACTTATTTAGATGTAAGGCTTCAATTTGATATCAAATTTAGGATAAAACCTGTTATGTAAAATATGTATTTTATATAAAATATAATAAACATTGTATTTTCTTTACAGTAAATTTAAACTTATATAATTTGTTGATACTTTATTTTTATAAATCCACTTCTACAATAATCTGCTGATTGTCTTCTATAAAAAGAAACCAACCTTAGATCTATTCCAAAGTGTTCATGAATTAAAACAATTTAAGTTTGAATAGTGCACTTTCATGCCTATTTTAAAAAATGGGGGGTGACAGTTAAGTGGTTAAAAAGGCCGGACAAACTTTTCTCTGAGTAAACTTTAATTACAATGGCATTTCAATAGTATATATCAAAGTTTCATGGTATTACCATGTTTTTGACATGGTACCATGAGACAATTATGCTTTTTATCTGAGTAAATTTCAATTACAATGGTATATGAAAAGCCTGGACAAACAGGGCCGTGCTATGTATCAAAATAGCATGATATTACCGTGTTTCTGACATGGTACAAAAGGCATATTATGCTTTTCTATGAGTAAACTTTAATTACATTGACATTTGAATGGTATATATCATAAGTTACATGGTATTACCATATTTTTGACATGGTACCATGGGACTATGCTTTTTTTAATAAGTAAATTTCAATTACAATGGTATTTGAAAATGCTGGAAAACAGGGCCATGCTGGTATTGCATGTTTCTGACATGGTACCGTGGGCATATCATTGTTTTCTTTGAAATAAACTTTAATCACAATGATATGTGAATATGCTAAACATTCAAAGCCATGGTATATAGTAGTCAACATTTAAAGTGGATCAAAACCTTTCAAAAAAGTAGATCAAAATCTTTCAAACATGTTCTTGTCTTAGGACAACTTTGATTAACTTTTTTGATCCACTTTAAATGTTCACTACTATATATTAAAGTACCATGGTATTACCATCTGATAAAATTATTGTGCTATCATGGTAGTTTTGTTTTTGATGGTATGCAATGTTGAATTTCTAATATTTTTTATTTTACTTTTTTTTTTGAACTGTAACTCTTTAAATTGACCGAGTTCTGTCAGGGTAGCTTAAAGGTTTTTTGAATAAATACGTCACTTACAAAAAAAATGGTTACACAATTTTTGTAAGGTATCAAAATCACACACACACACACACACACACACACACACACACACACACACACACACACACACACACACACACACACACACACACACACACACACACACACATTAAATATATGACAAATAATTACTCACCACTATAACAGAAGACTTTGGTTTCATTGTTTGATATGTTCCTGGTTTATTTGTCCTTTGCTTTTGGAGTAAAGGTCTCACAATATCCTTTTCTAAGCCCTTTTTGCTCATCTCTCTTTCTTCTCTTGTCTTTAACTATTCTGTTTAAAGAGGAGTAACCTAAAATGTCTGTTACCCACCCAAATACTGACATTGCATCATCTCTCCTCCCAGGAACTTCAGTTAATCCTAAAAGAAGATAGGAAGAAAAATGCAGGGTTCCAAAAATCCCACTCTGAGGAGAGAGGATGTACAAACTGTTTAGTCAACAGGCTGGATGAGATTTGAGGGGGTTTTCATTTGAGTTGGTTTAAATGTGATTTTTTTGTGTGTGTGTCTATATTTAAACGATTAGTAGATCACTGACTCATACACTGTAAAACCCGACAAGTTACGGTAACTCAAACCGTTTTAGGAAACTGATTGCCTTAAACCATTTAAGTTTGGTAAAACCCAAAAATATGAGTACTATAAACTCATATACATTGAGTTTAATTAACTTATTCTTTTTAACATTAGCTTAGGCAATTATTTGAGTTAACTCAACTTTAAAAATGTAAGTTTATTCCACTCAGTCAGTTTGAATTCAGGTAACAAATCCCACTAAGTCATATCAACTTTTTGCTACTTGAATGGTTTGAGGAAACCGATTGCCTTAGATGGTTTAAGTTCATCAAACTCAAAGCAATAAAGTTACATAAGACGTACCAAAAACACTGGTAATAATGACAGAACAGGTGGGTTTTCTTAAGTATTTATTGAAATACAACAAATGTTTTAAAGCATAAATAAAAATAAGTGATCTGTTTAGTTAAAAATATAACATTTACGCTATCTTATCAGACTTTTCACCAAATAAGCAAAGACAGCAAAAACAAGGAAATGTTTAACAAAATCCCTTTTTAAAATACTAATTATAATTGATAATATTAAAAATAATAACAATAAATGATATGAAACACAGTGGATCAATTTTAAAATAAAATATAAAAAAAAAAGGTTTTCCTTAAATTTTGTATAGAAAGTACTGTTAATCTTATGTATACTATAAGGGAATACATTAGTGCAAAAAAAACAAAAAAAAACCTGTACACTGAGCCAAAACTTGGCAGACATCATCTTTAGATACAATCAAAACATCCAAGTCAAAATTATTTATACAATGCTTTTTACAATACAAGTTATGTCAAAGCAACTTTACATTACTGCAGTGACCATTTGATCTGGATACAGACTAGACCTGGTGGCTACAGCAACCTCAGAATAAGAAAGAAACAGACTAATATTAACATAGACGCAAAAGTTCCATGTTGCCACAAAGTCAGATTGGAGAGGACTCATCTGGTTCTCGTGGTCTTGCGTCGATGGCCGTCTAGGTGATGAGGTCTTCAATGATGATCTGTCTCTGGGGCTCATCTAGTTGACGTGGTTTCTGCTGACATTCCATTGGGTTTAAGAATAATGTTCCCTCTTCCTCCTTAACAGTGATGGTGACAGCTGCCATCTGCACCTGATCACGCTCCCGTTTTCTAAATGCAGTAAAAGTTTTGTTAGTGTACGTCACCAAATATCATCATATCTAAACAAATCAGACATATTTACATTTTCATAAATTACAATAAAGGTGTGAAGGATCGGGAAAGTGTTTATTCAATAAGGTATGTACACAATTTAAAACAAAAAACCTGTAGTACTTTAATTTTCACATCACAACTTCCAGAGTTGTTTATCAGCAGGATTTTCAGATGTGAATATCAGCTAAATGTTTTAGAGATTTAATTTAATTTAATTTACATAAACTCATTTTACTAATTTACTATTTAATTTGACAATCTAAGGTTCTTTATTACAGAACAGAGAGAAAAAGTGATAGTTCACCCAAAAATGAGAATTACTTACTCTAATGTTGTTCCAAGCCCGCATTCCAATTTAAACCCTGTGGCTTGTGACGATACATTGAGGTTTGAGACACAAAACTATCGGTCTGTACAAAAAACTGAACAGTATTTATATTATTTACCTTTGATCGATCGCAACGTTCTACTGTCCTCACAACAGCCGGCGCGTGATGCGTCAACGTGATCTGCCATAGTAGATGCATGCACGGCGGTCTGTCATGCGTACACATCACTCATTGTTTACGTAGTGCATAGTGGCTACTCAAAATGATAATGACTTGTGCTTATCCTGATTCTGGCAATTGATTAAAAACTAAAAGATTACGTTTTCTTGTGCAAACCCATCGGGGAGTGTTGACTTTTCACTGACTACAATCGCCAGAGCACGCTGACGCACCATGCACAGGTTGTTGTGAACACGCTCCATACAGGGGAGAGTTCCGGTGGATCAGAGGTAAATAATGATGTAAATACTATTAAGTTTCTTGAACAAGACAGACAGTTTTGTGTCTCAAGATCTCAATGTATCACCTCGGGCCGCAGGGTTTAATTGGGTTTTGTCTGTGTATGTTTTTTTTCCCTCAAAGATTTGGTAACTATTGACTGCCATTATATGACTGACAGACTGCAATGGTTTGAGTTAAACATTTTTGTTTGAACTATCCCTTTAAGGTATTTTTAATGATATCTGAGAACTTTCTGAGCCTCCATAGACAGCTACGCAACTGGAATGTTCCTAGATCTATAAAATATATTTTTTTCATCTGTATTAATTAAGTATATAATCACAACTTAAAAGACTTCACTGGTATTCTTCTGAAGCAACACAAAATAAAAAAGACTGTCAGAATGACAGCCAACCTGAAATTTAAGATGTCATTCACTCTGCCAATACAGACTGAATCAAAATGGTAGCACACTACAAACATTACTGGTCCTTAGATGTCATGATGTTATTCTTGTGGGATGCTAGTTGAGGTTTGCCATTTTTCATCTGTGCTGTGTATTCACCATTGATCATTGTTTAGGTCTAAATTTCAAATCTAATATTCACACAAAATTACAGTATTGCTTCAGAAGAGCAGAGATTGAATTTGTGTTGCTGGTAATTCTGGACACAATTGCAATTGCATTAATAGCAATTCATCAAACAATAAAAACTGAAGAACTTTACTTTTTATAACGTGACAAATTACATCTTGTAATTTCGTAATAAACACTAAAGCCCATCAATTTGTATATATCCTAAAGCCCATCATATAAATATAATGTGAATTCTACTTACTTCATTTTAGGCTTTTACTGCAGCAGCTTGTTGCCAATGACATCACACCACCCCTAGCTGGCTTAGCTCTGAAAAGATTGATGTAAAAAACATGACAATTTGTTAGTATGAATTTTAAATAAGACATCATGAGGAGCAAATAACAGTCTAAAATGTTAACTAACTTAATGTTAACAAAACAGAGTATAAACGCTCCTCACCGGGCTTGGGCGAGTATAGTAACGTTAAACGTCAGCGTCACATGGATATTCTAGATGAAACTGACAAAGCAAATAATAAATAACGATTAACAAAAAGTTTAAACATTTTTGAAAATAGGGAACGTGTGTTTGCTTTACCTTGCTTCGGAGCTGTGGCGCGAGTGACGGTTAAAGATGTGGAAGATAGTTCGTCTTTCAGCCGCCTCTCGAGTTTAAAAATAAAAATTGCTGGACTCGTTTGTGTCCGACTGTGAGAAACCACAAAACATATTTATTAATTTATCACTGACAAACCGTTGTGTTTAACACTGCATATTTAACACCTCCCGTTGATAACTTTGATGTAATGACGCCATAGCTGCTTGATCTTTGCTAGACAACGTTATACACAATAAAGTTGACAAACACAAGTCGTTCGAAAGTGCTTAAAACAGCAATAAAGAAGTTTGAAAAGCTTAACTTGCCTGATATTTTCCAGGAATACGTCGCAATCCATCCTGCTGTGATCCCGTGACATGAGTGAGAGGATGAGCAGACATGATTGACTGAAAAAATGCGCGCGGTTTTTGAAAAAACCCGGAAAATATTTTGCCTCCAGTAAAAGTAATTATTTTAAAATTATAAATCTAAATCTAAATGAAATAGATGTATGTATTTATTATATTATCGTTATTATTATAGTTTATTGGTTGTTTAATTATTATTAAAAGTAATATATTACCATTTAGTTAGGCTATTTATCTAGTAATGAAACATCTAATAATCTAGAACTATATTATACAAACGTGACTTCTCGAAAAACTATGTTAGAAATCATGGATTAAGCTTATATTTATTTTAAATATTTTGTGATCGGCCATAGACATAGAGTGTATGGCAATAATAGATTAAATTAATTTCTAGTAACTTATTTAAAATGAGTTCTGCTTAACCTAATTCGCATTTGAGTTTACATCACTAAAATGTATTGAGTTGAAATAACTTTTAGAAATTTTTGAGTTAAATTAACTCATTTCATTTAACGAATTCCACTGTTAGGTTTTACAGTGTACAGTAATGAATGTATTATTTGAGCTGATTGCTTTATCCACTTGCTGCTGGAAATGAGTCTTTTGTTTGAAACAAAGGGAGGCCCATAGTTAAGAAGACACACCCAATGCAGCAGTCCAGCAGCTCTCCAGGGTGGTCACTATATCCCACAATACTGAAACTGATGAAACTGATGAAACAAATGATTTCATGGCTTTACACCTTTGCTATCTATCTTTAGAGTAATAAAAAAAAGGATAATGAGAATGACAAAAAATAAAATACCAAATATGAAAGTAAAAATGAAACACAAAAAAGTTTAGGGGGTTTCAGCAACAGGATTTATGACTGACAGAAGAAGAATGTGCTGATGCACAAAACATGATTCATGATGAAATCAGATTCTGAATGTAAATCCCATTCTCTAAAAAGAGTATGGCAAATATCAGTGGTATTTGATGACAACAACATTCTAAAAATAATGTTTTGTGGTTTCTTAAAGAACCTATAACATCTATGGCAAAAAAAGTTCTTACTACAAAAACACCCTTTCTGGGACTATTTTAAAGAGTGAACTTTTAGTTTTCTTTTTTACATCTGACAAGGGAATAATGTAGACAAAGGAACAAAATGAAGAGATGTTATTTGTAAAATACATTTAATTCCTAAATGTTTGGGCAACAAACCAAATCAAAATCAAAATTGGTGCATCGGGGTAAAGAAAGCTTGAGTTACAGTTGTTAATTTGGGTATTTGATGAGTATGAGATCCTTTCAACACAACAGTTGTATTTGATAGTGTTCAAATGCTCTGATGTGTTTTAACTAAACAGTTAACTTCATAAACAACTGTTTCTCCTTCATAATATTTAATAGTTAGAAGATCATGCTCGACTTGTCAGGACCCCCGAAATCCTTACATGCTTCAAACGAAATCATTGCAAGTACCAGAAAAAAGATATCACAATTAAAGGCATACATTGTCTTTACATGGTAATTAGTATACTATATAGCTGTACATATTACAAGACACTTTCTAAGCATATCAGCATAGGCAATATGTGTTAACAAGACAGGGTTGCATAATGCATGTAGTAAATCACATGGTAAATCTGATGGTATTTATGCATCAGGGATGAGGGCGTTTTGCATGATAGAAGAAGTGCACGATAGACATGTACACAGGCATAGTAAGGGTGTAGTCACCAGTTTTCAGAGTGAATAGTACTTGAGCGCCACCTAGTGAAGGTGACGAGGTATAACAGCAACTACATCTGTGATAGAGGTGGCAGTGAAGAGTCAAGAGCTTGTCAATACTATACCCAACCAAGCCTGTCCTTCTGAACTCACTGTCAACAGATATCACACATGTACACAATCACACAAACTCCTTAAAGTGATATCACAGCTATGACAGCATAGACGATTCCATTAGGAATCAATCTGGATTTGCTATCTAAGTGATTAAGGGATAGGGTGTTTCATTTATAAGGCTAGTAGGTATGTATGAATCCTCTCTATGGCTTGGATCGCTGTAAAGAAGGGGAGCACTTCATTGACTAGGGCAGTGAATCTAAATGTGGTCCAACTCTTTCTATGCAGACCATGGGGAAAAATACAGTAGACCTATAAGACAGCATAAAGAGATTGAAGTTTGTAGCGGGCATCAGGAGCTCTAGGTTTACAGCTTTCAGTAAGAATGCTGATCTAGGATCAGCTCTCTCATCCATGTGATCTCACATTTAAGAAACACAATGATCATAGATCAGTGCCCTTTCTGCAATTAAGGGAAATATTCCAGGTTCAATACAATTCATTCACAAGTTAAACTTTTCTGATAACATCTGCGGCATAATGTTGCCACAAAAACTAATTTTGACTTTTGAGAATGCAAAAAGCAATGCTACAGTGAGACACTTAAAACAGAAGTGAATGGTAAAGCACAAATGTGTCATTTTATCCACCTTTTTTTCGCCTTAAGAGCAGGCACAGCCATTTGTACATTTTATGGGTCTGGCAGCTATTTTAATCTGTACAAAACAGCTCGTTTTGCTGCTTTGTAAATTGGTGTGTCTTACCATATTATTTTAATGTATTATTTTATTTATGAACACACTGGTTTGTAGCGCAAACAGTTTTACCGTTTACTGCACGTTGTTGTGGATAATAAAAGTCTCACTCATAGGCTTACTTCCATGTTAAAGAAAAAAGCAAGCATATTATTTGAGCAGTGAAACTGTTCTTATTATTTTAAGTTTTAGACTTAAAGGACAAGTTCACTTTCAGAACAAAAATGTGTACTCACCCCATTGTCATCCAATATGTTCATGTCTTTCTTACTTCAGTTGTAAAAAATGGTGTTTTTTGAGGAAAACATTTCAGGATTTCTCTCCATATAATGGACTTCTATGGTGCCCCCGAGTTTGAACTTCCAAAATGCAGTTTCAAAGGGCTCTAAACAATCCCATCTGAGGAAGCAGGGTCTTATCTAGCAAAACGATTGGTTGTTTTCTAAAAACAATTTCAACTTATATACTTTTTAATCTCAAACACTCGTCTTGCAGAGCTAGAGAAGACGAGCATTTGAATACTAAAATTATACAAATTGTAATTTTTCATAAAATAAGCCGATAGATAAGACCCTTCTTTCCTCGGCCGTGATCGTTTAGAGCCCTTTGAAGCTGCTTTTTTGTTAAGTATAAACTTGATGGGCACCATAGAAGTCCATTATATGGAGAAAATCCCTAAATGTTTTATTCAAAAAACATAATTTCCTTATGACTGAAGAAAGAAAGACATGAACATCTTGGATGACAAGGGAGTGAGTACATTATCTGTAAATTTTTGTTCTGAAAGTGAACTACTCCTTTAAGTTGCTATAAAAACTAAATTGTAAAGTGGTAAATAAAAGGTTAAATAAACACTGTCACGCTAAAATCACAACAGTGAGTAATGTTTACGACTCGGCCTCATTCACCACCATTTTAAGTACCTAATTGTATCCCATATTGTTGCTGTTTTTGAAAAAGCCGAAAATAATTTTTGTTGTAACCAACAAGTTACAAGTGCTGTTGATTGAGAATAACTTGTTGACCGACAGAGAACCCTATATATATTAAGTTTTACACCGACTGAGCTTAAATGTCACACATTGTAAGAAGTAATGTAGTGCTCGTAAACTTCAGAAAGTTTAAACCGAAAATATACTTTCCTTGCCCGAGTTCCGCTCCAGCTTGCTGACAGTCCGTGCGACGTAATTTAAGAACAGTCCGGTAGGTGTAGACGTTAATAAACGCAATCTTTTACTGTTAAGTTTTCGGCCACAGCTCTATCCCTCCTAGGTTGACACATGGCTTGCGCGTTCAACAACGTGCTCCTGACGGAGCGGAACGCGGAAAATGAAGTATACCTGGGTCTTTAACATTCTTAATCCTTCCACTCTCGCTTCCAATAAGCACTGTATTCTGACTTTCCCTCTCACCTAGCTAACACTGTTTATTTAGTGGTTTCTCAAGAAGAAACGTGAACATACAAACAGCAGTCTCAGAGAGGAAGATGGACTGGAGTGTTCAATACGAGATTCATGCTTAGGAGCCATATAGGGCTGCAAATATATACAGTTTATACATGTACATACGTAAAGAAAGATATTAACCAATAGCAATAGCAGTACTTAACAGTTAACACAAAAAACCTACAAGCAAATAAATGTATCCATTCTTCATGTAATAATGTACTGTGTGTGTAAGTCTACTGCTATAGCTACAGATAGCAACTAGTCTTTGCCAACGACAGCGTAAACAATAGCAGACTAGTTGGTGGTTCCACTGCAACGTTTGAACAAAAAAATGCACAAAAATTGTTCTGAGACTTCAGGAACTGAATAGGTTGACTACATTAGGAAACAATGGTAGATACAAAACAAAATAGGAGATGGTAGATATAAAACAAATTTTTTTTGGCTGATGTTTTAAAGGTAATATCTTGCCCCTCCGTTTCAGTAAACAGGGCTGTTCCTGATGCCACAACAAAGCACCATGCTGAAGATCATCTCGAAGATCTGGAAAGAGAGAGTAAAATAAGGGTAAAATGTGATGCAGGCAACATTAAACACTAGTAAAATATACAGTGCACAGCATGGACATGTATGGACATGTATTTCACTCAGTATTAACACTCTTGAGCAGCTGTGGGGGATTCTGTAGAGAGGAGCTAAGCAAAACTCCGCATTCAAAGAGGTCGTCCTCCAGGAGTTAAACAGGACAGATGTGAAAATTTGCCATGAACTTGTACACTCAGTGCCAAGAAGGGTCAGAGCAGTATACTTAATGTTCTGGAGGACATATTAAGTACTAGAATATTATACATTTGCTGAACTACATATAGGGTGTACTAATTTCTGCAATCCATTATTTAAACAAAATTGGCTAATTTACTTATATTACAGGAAATATTGACATATATTTTGTTGTTTTTATTAAGTATTGTTAGATGTATCCTTGTCTGCCTTGGTTTTGCACTGTTTCTCAGTTGGTTTCTCCCTTTGTCTCCCCCTGTCATTCTGTGTTCATTTGGTTGAGTCCTCATTTGAGTTATCCCTGTCACCTGTGTTTCATGATTAGTTTGTCTTTATAAGTCTGTCCTTGTTTTCATGTCCCTGTCGGTCATTAATGTTGATTTAGTTTAAGTGTGTGGATGTTCCTGTTTGTGCTTCCTGAAGATTCATATTAAAAGCATATTTAGTTGAACTTCGTCTCCCGTCTCGTCTAACCAGCACGACACCTAACAAGTATGTTTAATTAAATATAGCCATATTTCCATGAATTATATTAGTGATCATTAAGAAAATACATCTTTTATATATATTAAGAGGGGGTGTACTCATTTATGCTGTGCATTGTATGTTAAAAGGAATAGTTCACCCATAAATGAACAAAACAAAGCCACTAAACCCAACAAAACTTGCATATTTTTGACGATTATTACTGCTGAAAAATGATCAGTTATTGTACTAATTGGTCAGACTGGGAAAAACATTTAGAGTAATAGACTGCCAAAAGTTATAACGAATTAAGAAGAGGTTTGAGGAACAAAAGATGTTTGTGTCCAGAGCAGAGGTTGCGTTAGACTGTTACATTGCCCGTCATTTTGACGAACGGGGTCGTAAAAATTCTGTCATAATTCCTTATCACCCTTCATTTTAATTTTCATATTTTAATTATAACACATTTAATTGCATTTATTTTTGTTCACATTTTGATTTTTAATATGTTGAAGAGAACAGATGAGACAGCTTAACTTTTCATGTTCAACACCACACCCCGCAGTGACATCGATTTTAATATATTCTCATTTTAATGAGCAATATTGATCAGTAAATCCCAGTCGATCTTTTGGTCTATGCTGTTTTCAGTCGATGACTAACAAGTACTAGAGGGAGTCAAGATATATTTTTACTGTTGCTATGCACTACGTTGACAACGGGGATAAACAAATCTCCTTGGAGAAGCTGACACCAGCAACGTGTTTGAAGAGAAGAGGATTACATGGAAAATGCTATAATTTTCAGATATTAGTAAACAAGTGTTTAAGAGAATATTGTTCTGTAGGATATCACGGTGATGTATGATAGATGAATAGTGAAGTCTGTAGTTTGAGAGGATATGTTATTTATAATGAATATAATTGTATTTTAAAAATTAAACAGTTTTTTTAAAAAGACATAGCTTGTGGGGTAAAACGCCCCCCAGAGGGTTTAGTTTCGCTCTATCATAATTACTATAATAACATATTTCTGTATATCAAATCCTTTGTTTTACACTTAATGCAGTATAACTAGGTAGTAAAATCAAAATATTTGAACAAAATAAAAAAACTAAAATACCTCAACATATTTGTTTGCATGGCTTAGTTATATGTATAAATATAAATGTTAAAAAATGTGGATATTTTGGACATTCCTCAAATAAATATTAATATATATACATGTTGATACATTACTTGCCTTTTACTTTTAGAGATTAAAAACTATAGTCTGTTCATTTTGCTGTTGATCTATGAAACAAACTGGTTGGTAAGAAAGGAGGCATTTTACCCCACTGCTGGGGCAAAACGCCCCCTTTGTACAAAAATATGTTCAGTCAAAATACTAATTAATTATGAAGGCTGAGCAATTTTAATATTTGGTGAATAACTCCTGCCATAGTCACTCAAAACCGGGATGGCAATTCTAGTCACATTTATGTTTTGTTTCACTGTAATGTCACAATTTCCTTAAGGGGGGCGTTTCCCCCCACTCTACCCTACATAGTGCGCCTCCCATCCAATAAATCGCAATGAAACAAAGTCTCAAATTTCAAATTCAGTTTCATTAGGAAATTCAAGCAATAAATAACATTTTGGCGCTCTTTAATGTGGCATGATAGATCGTTGTAGCTTCTTAGTACTATTGCGCCTGTGCGTAATCAAACGCATAGCAAAAGGCAAAAGATTAGTAAGTTTCTTTTTAGTTCTGGAGCAAGTGCTCTGTTGCCACACTGGAGCGCACTCGCCACCAACTGGACAGGGGTGGGAATTAGCTAATAATTACACTAGATAACCCTCTGTGTAATTTGTCAAAGTGACAGAAGGCCTTCAGATTTTTCCGTCATTGCAACAAAAATTCTGTCAATGATGGACAATTTTCGGTTAACGCGACCTCTGGTCCAGAGCAAGAATCTTGACAACATTTGTGTTTGTTCTTATAATTTCTGCTCAGGTAGGTGAAATATTAGGTTAATATTTTAATCAATACTGCTTGTGCTTATCTTTACCTCCTAACTTTAGTTTGTCAAAATACTGTGCGCTTTCCTGCTTACTTCTATATATGACCATGCAGAGCCATATAGCCCTGGGATTTCATCAAAAAATATTTTAATTTGACTTCCAAAAATGAACGGACTTTACAGGTTTGAAACAACATAAGTGGGTGAGAAATTAATGAAAAAATTTTCATTTTTGGAAGATCTATCGCTTTAACACACAGGCCCCTATACAAACACACTCACCATGATAACAGCAACAACCAAGGCAGCGATGCCAATCAAATAGATCTTCTCAGAGAAAAGCTCCTTGATCTTGGTGTGACAGTTCTGAAAAATGGAGAAACAGGTTATCGTCATGCAACGTGGGCTTGGATGAGAATTCTTCAATATGATGGTTTACTGAGGAGAGACTCATTACATCAGAGATTTTTTTGTCTTTAGGACAGGTCTCTGAAAGCCACATCGTGGCACCTGAAAACAGGCCTCCTTTGCCACAGCAGTTAAGCTGAAACCCAGAGATAACAGTGATTAGAAATATGTCTGTACAACATCTGGACTATTATTTGGTTTGAGAGGACTACTTACAGTCTCATGAAAGACCTTCAAGACAGCAGAGGCAGCCCGCCCTTGCTCATTGTCTCCAAGTGTAATGCCTCTGTCATACACAGAGTCATAGAATGTGATCAGCTCTTTGGAGATCTGTAAAAAAAGGTATAGTTAAAAATATGCAACTAAATGTGTGTATGTGTCAGCTTGACACTGTGTATCCATGTGTGTGAACTGACCTTGTCTTTGTTCATGAATCCCCAGATTCCAGCAGCAACCTCACAGGCAAACAGAATGACCAGGCAGGCAAAGAACTGTGGGAGAGAAAAGGGATGTGTACTGTATGTGGACAGGAGTCTGTCACTGAATTCATAATTAATATGTGGATTAATTCTTTAAAGATAGATTTCAATGTTATACTTTTGATATATATTCATTAGGGATGTAACAGTATCAAAGTCACACAACACAATGATATTGCATGATGATGCCCACAATGTGATATTTATTACATTAAAAAAAAAAATTAATGAATTTTTTTTTAGTTAAATTATTATGTAATGAACTTTGAGAGTGTAATGAGCTCCAACCCATGTTCTTATCTTAGAAAATTTAAGTCAGAAAAACGTCAGTGAATTGACTTGTACCTGAACTTTAAAGGGGACTCAACCCTCTTTTTATTTATGATATACTATCTCTAAATTACATTCACTGGTGTTTTAGGAAGTCAAACAAATTAGAATATAAAAATAAGAATAACAACAATGACAGTAAATGAAGACAGTGGGTATATTATTTTTGCTTTACAGTAGGAAATTACAGCACTTCTTTCCTAATTTCTACACCTGAAAGGGATATTTTGAATTGGGACTGCAGTAATGTTACCCATTTACACCGCTAGCTGTCAGCAATTCATACTTCACTTTTAAAGGAGAAGTCCGGTGTGATATTGACCTAAAGTGTAATGAATCATGATACCGAGTGTAGCTCATCTCGGCTTGTCCCTTGCACTCCGAAATCTGGCGCTAGTTAGGCGATGCTAACAACAGGTTGTCGTTGAGGGTGCCTCGGGCATCAGACTAGCCATGTAAATAAATCACTGTTTTACACCATTTACGAGGCACAAAGTAGCTCCACACTTCATTGGTAGACTTCCAAGGGCCCTGACATTTAAAACGAGACATCGAGAACTTTGAAAAAGCACTGGTAGTTTATTTACAAGAAGATTTACACAGAAAGTACCTTCAGACAATTTACCTTTCGCCGCCATCTTGAATTTAGTCACGATAAGTCGAGTGACGAGCAGGAAGGAAACTACAACCTGATAAGTCACGTGAGTAATCACGTTACTTTTGGACTGGAGTAGGGATGGCTCGATACCACAATTTTGACTTCGGTACGATACTAGGATCTAATCAAGATGGCGGAGAACAGTACATTTCCTCAAGGTACTGTCTGTATAAATCTTCTTGTAAATAAACTACCAGTGCTTTTTCAAAGTTCTCAATGTCTCGTTTTAAATGCCAGGGCCCTTGGAAGTCTACCAAGCCGAGTGTGGAGCTACATTGTACCTCGTAAATGGTGTAAAACAGTGATTTATTTATCAACGACAACCTGTTGTTAGCATTTTAGCGCCGGATTTCAGAGTGCAGGGGACAAACCAAGATGAGCTATGAAAGGTAAGTTCACACTCGGTATCATGATTCATTACACTTTAGGTCAATATCACACCGGACTTCTCCTTTAAGCTTTTATTTTGACAGAAACGACAGTAGGGCTTTTATTTTGACTAAAGACTCCAGCTTCAGTGAAAACAGGTCTCACTACAAATCTAGTAATATGCTGTAATCATCTGCCATGAAAATAAAGCATAACTGTTGGCTGAGGGGCCCCCAAATGCTCGCTAAACTCAGTAGATGAGGCGTGGAAAACACCAGATCACGAGCCGATCGCTTCAATTTGCGCTTCGCTTTGAAATCGCTTTGAGACTTGATAAAGGAATTAAACCATATTGTGCTTTCGGTTTTAGTTTGTTTGACAGATACTGTGCCAAAGCATAATGGCCCAAAACACAATATTAAAGGAACACTCCACTTTATTTTGGAAATAGACTCATTCTCCAAACCTATAAGTAGAGTTTTACCGTTTTGAAATCCATTCAGCCGTTCAATGATCTCTGCTAAGCTATGCTAAAATTGATATCGCCAGAACAGGAGAATGGCTGAATGGATTTCAAAATGGTAAAACTCAAGTTATTAACTTGGGGGGAGTTGGAGAATGAGCCTATTTCCAAAAAAAAGTGGAGTGTTCCTTTAAAGACCTTTACCTTTTAAAAACTACAGTTTTTGCCAGGGAGACCTATCGTTTCATATTTTCATGTAAACCTCAATAATACCGAGATGGCTTTGCTATCGCGATATCACTGTATTGATAATATTGTGTTACCTAAATGTAAAACTCTTACATTTTACACTACTTCATTATTCTTATTAATTAGCTAACATATGAAAGTATACAATAATTTACAGTGGACACCAAAAAGTATGAGTTGCCAATGTCAGTAACAATGACATAAGCAATCTTTTTAAAAACTACACGACCATTTAAATGTTTGGAGTGTCACATGATCCTTCAGAAATCATTCTAATATGTTGAACATTCTTATTATTTAAAGTATTTAATTGTTTTCAAGTTTTCATTTAAATTAATTATTTAAATTTAAACCTAAATATTGAAAAAGGCAATTGTTAAATACTGACATAAAATAAAGTCATGGCACCATAACAAATTCAGGGAATACATTTACCTACAATTTTTTGATGAAATCAACTAAAAAGGCCATGCACACTGTTTCCTTCCTTTTTTACAGTGGGGTTTTACGGTCAATGTATTAAAAATATATTTCCGGTTATTGTTTGGCATCATGTGATTTAAAGAATTTGCTGAGAGGTCAGGAGTTGTTACTCACTGTTCCGAGAAGACACTGGGATTCCTGAATGGCTCCATAGCAACCGAGGAATCCAACAAACATCATCACAGCGCCGACAGCAATCAAGATGTAGACACCTACATGAAGTAAAGCATGATGTGTGTTATCATAAAGGAGAATCCAAGATTCCTAAACAAAACTAACATCAAAGAGTAAGCCATTAAGAGGTGTTTAATTACACTGAACAACTTTATTAGACAAGTCATCCACTCTAAATGCTTTTTAAATACAGAGGGTGCAGTACTTCATCGTGACCAGCAGGAGTAGCTATGTGCTCACTTTGATGGGGTGGTAAGTTTACTTTAAGCAGACGGAAAGCTGCAGAACATTTGGAAGTCATACTAAGGGGCCCAAATTAACTTTTTGTTTCCATTCCCTCATTCACATAAAAAAGCCTCAAGCTAACAGCAAATCAGGATCCTTATGTAACATGACGTGCACTGGGAGAAGGAAAGAAAAGGGAATAATGAAAAACTGTTGAGTTAAAGACTCTTAGAGAAAGAAAGAAAGAAAGCAAGAAAGCTCCCTCTTTTCCCAGTGTTTACTTCGCCTAGTAACCCAGGCTGAGTGATAACCGCTGTAACCATAGCAACCCCAGTAGGCCTTAGGGTGCAGCAGAAGCAGTGTTTGCATGGATGTTCAAATGGCAGCGATGAGAGAAATAGAATAGAAAACTCTCACTCTTAGGAAATAATCAGCCACACCACTGAAACCACTGTGACTCAGCACGCAGAATTAGTGAGCATGAATTATCTTTTCAACTGTAACTTTTGCAGTAGTAATACCTGATCGATTACAGTTTTTAACAGCTTTTCTTTATTTTCGTGTTAGAATGTTTAAACAAAATCATGAGTTGTACTACTGATCAACTAGCCTACATTTCAACAAGCTATATTTGTGTCAAGAAAAACACAAATATAAAAAAATGTACTTTGTTCCTATACAGTATTAGTTTTGTGTTGAACAACTAATCCATCAAGTTAAAGGGATAGTTCACCTAAGAATTAAAATTGTGTCATTACTTACTCAAGACCTTCGTTCATCTTCAGTACATGAATTAAGATATTTTGATGAAATTCAAGAGGTGCATAGACAGCATGGAGTATTTTAACAATGTCTTTACTACCTTTCTGGGCCTTGAACATGTCAGTTGCATTTGCTGTCTATGCAGGGTCAGAAAGCTCTCAGATTTGATCAAAAATCTCTTAATGTGTGTTCCAAATATGAATGAAGTTCAGTCAAGCCCTGCCCTCTATTCCATATTCACTCTGAAATTCATCAAAATACTTATGTAAAGTTGGTTGCAACTCCTGTTCAATATAATAATTCCCTGACTGAATGAATTCATTGATTTGTTATGCAGATACTGGACATATGGCATCCCTACCCAAAATCAAAAAATGTACAAGTTTGAACAAGTTTACAAGTTTTAACATTCAAAAGATTGGGATCAGTAAGTTTTTAAAGACATCTTCTCTGTGTATCAAGACTGTGTTTATTTGATTAAAAATACAGAAAAAAACTCTAATATTGTGAAATATTACTGCACTTTAAAATAGAGGTTTTCTATTTTAATATACTCTAAAATAGAACTTATTCCTGTGATGCAAAGCTGATTTTCAGCATCAATGCTTGAGTCTTTAGTGTCACATGATCCTACAGATCATTCTAATATGCTGATTTATTATCAATGTTGAAAACAGTGCTGCTTAATATTTTTGTAAAACGTGATACTTTTTCAGGATTCTTTGACAGCATTTATTTAAAATAGAAATCTTTTGTAACAATATACACTACCGTTCAAAGTCTGGTGACAGTATTTTTTTCTTTCTTTGAAAGAAATGAATTCTTTTATTCAGCAAGGATGCGTTAAACTGATAAAAGTGATAGTAAAGATTTATATTGCTAGAAAAGTAAAGTATACTAAAATATAAAACTGTTATTTTAAATTGCAATAATATTACATTTTTTTTTGTATTTTTGATCAAATAAATGGAACTTCGATGAGCATAAGAGACTTCTTTAAAAAGAACATTAAAAATCGTTCTGATCACAAACTTTTGAACGGCAGTGTATATCGTAGGCACACTACAAATAACTGTTAAGCATCACTGATTTTAAATCACATTAATTTCTATGCTCTGGAAGCGTAATGCAAAGCCTTCTTTCTCCAAAGTTTCTCCATCTCTTAGTTGATCTTTTCCTTCCAGCCCCTCTCTCTTTTGCTCCGGCCTGCACAGAGACACACCCAGGGCACTTCTACTGCTGCTGGTAACACAAACTAAATCTCCAGAGCGTAATTCAATTTGGTTTTTAAAACATCTAAATGTCCCGCTGTCATTTAGCGACTGTGCCTATTCCTTTGCAAGAGAATTTAAAAAAAATCAATGCAATGTGGGGTGGTGCGGGAGGGGACTGACCGAGTCCTGGTTCCATTTACTTAATTGCGGTGGGTAAGGGGCTAAAGGAACTGCCACTAGGCCATTTCTCAGTGTGACAGGCCTGAATGGACTGCGACGATGAGACTAGCATACTGAACAGCTGCATAATGCACACCAACTCTCCCCCTGTCACACTTTCACTTTTTCTTTAAACAAACCCCCTTCTTTTTGCCTCTACTGTTGACTAGCTATGCAGAGTGTAATACGTTTGAGACAAGTTTCATGTAGTCTAAAAATAACTGATGAGAATTAGAAGAAGAATGTAAGGATATTTCTAGGACCAGGTGCTTCCTGTAAGGAATGAGCATCTTATGACACAATACACTTAAGAGACCCCCATCTCTCTGTATTGGCCCCCTGGATCGAGGCACTGACTTGACTGTCTGCATCTGTCTGAGTGCTTGTGAGTCTCGGAAAGAGTGTTTGAATTCATGTGTGAGTGCAAAGAAAGTTGCCAAATGCAGCTGCTATTTTCGTTAATTCGAAGAGCAGACATCTGGCTCTTGGCCAGTGAAGGACAGGGAGTGAGAGAGAGAGAGAAAAGAGAGGGAGAGAGAGAGCTGGGCGTGTCACATGAGGAAATGAGCAATGGAAAAAAAGACATTAGAAAAAAAAACAGGAAAATAATAAGATGGAGAAGAACGGGAAAAGGAGGACGGTGAACAAAAGAGTATGAGAAGACTTGAGACCAAGGTGGTGGGAAAAGGAAGTGAAGGAGTGGACGAGGTAAAAGTGCAGACACCGTTCAGCAAATTTTCAGGGGAAAAATCCGGTCATTTCAATGGGAAACTACACAGTCAGGAATTTCACGTGAGAGTGTTTCCCAGTGCAGATTTTGCAATGGCTTTAACTTGGTCACATGGATTCATCACGTTGACTAAGAGAAAACCGCTTGGTTTAAAAGGGACACATTATGAACAAAAAGACAATGGGTTTCCCAATGGGTTCAAACTCTTCACGCAGATCGAACCATCAGAAAGCTACTTGGTTTGAAATTGATTTCTGCGTTAATTATGCACCACACACTATACTGCCATACTATTGATAAGTGAAATTTTGCTGAAATTTCGCTAATGTGACCACACCTAAAGGGTGAAAAAGGAATGGGAAAGTCAGTGCACACGCTGCAAACTTTAAGCACAAACAGATGATGCCAGAGTTCAGAGTTGAACCACAATGGAAGTAATGGTGAGAGGAAAAGCTGCAGCGAGAGGGAGAAGGAGGGAGAGTGGCATGTTCTCAGACAACAGGCGGAGCTGTAGTTGGAGGAGGGGTGCTGGGATGTGTGAGCAGATTTTTCCTTTCGTTTTTTTTTCTCTAGAGACTGTTTTCTGTAACGTATGTCCTTTGAACACACAGCAACATATTTGCTTTTAAAGGTCCAAACATGTACATTAGATTTGCTCTTTTGTGTCTACATAATAAAGCAACATGGTAACCTAAAACTGTTACTTTTGGAGGCGTTTCTATATGTGACCGAACCCTTAAATTTAGTTTTGTTAAAACGCTTAGAAATTAATCATGAATTGTGATATTTAACCCAAATGCTTTGTTCAGCTTGTTGGGTCATTTAAGTTTCTATATACTGTATACATATATATATATATATATATATATATATTTTACCCAGGTGCTGGGTAGTTTTTCTGCACTCTAAAAATGTTGGGTAATTTTTTTTAACCCAAATGCTGGGTTCAGCTTGTTGGGTCATTTTATTGAATTATTTTTAATATTTTAACCACTTGCTGGGTAGTTTTTCTGCACTCTAAAAAAAGCTGGGTTATTGTTTTAACCCAAAATGCTGGGTTCAGCTTGTTGGGTCATTTTATTGGGTTTTTATTATATATTTTTTTGTGCTTTTTTTTATCCAGGTGCTGGGTAGTTTTTTTGCACTCTAAAAATGTTGGGTAATTTTTTAAACCCAAATGTTGGGTTCAGCTTGTTGGGTCATTTTATTGGGTTATTTTTAAATATTTTTACCAGGTGCTGGGTAGATTTCTGCACTCTAAAAAAAGCTGGGTTATTGTTTTAACCTAAAATACTGGGTTCAGCATGTTGGGTCATTTTATTGGGTTATTATATATATATATATATATATATATATATATAATTTTTTTTTATCCAGGTGCTGGGTAGTTTTTCTGCACTCTAAAAATGCTTTGTTCAGCTTGTTGGGTCATTTTATTGGGTTAATATTAATATTATTATTATTATTATTATTATGGTTTTTTTTTGTTTTTTTTTTGTTTTTTTTACCCAGTTGCTGGGTAGTTTTTCTGCACTTTAAAATATGCTGGGTTTAGTTTGTTGGGTCATTTTATTGGGTTATTTTTAATATTTTTTACCCAGGTGTTGGGTAGTTTTTCTGTAACTCAGCTGCTGGGTCATTTTTGTTTTTAGATGTAACTTTTCAAATATGAATGTAAGAAAAGTCATGAATATAAGTACTATGTCAAAAACAACCCAGCAAATGGGTTAATGTATTAAACCCAACAAGTTGGGTTAAAATAACCCAGAAATGGTTGTTTTTAACCTAGCATTTTTTTAGAGTGTACATTTCAACAAGAGCTATTTTTGTGTAAGGAAAAAAAACCTTATTTAATAT
>NC_133363.1:41048986-41151155 GCF_049309525.1 Garra rufa | reverse complement strand
ATTCATTCACTGCTTTCTTTACTGAAAGGAAAATGTGGGGATTTCTCCAGTGAATGAATCACAATAACATCCTTTCTGGAAAAAATTACTCAAATGTACCATACATGAGATTGCTATATATAATAAACAACATTTTTGTGGGGTTACCCTATATACTGGTTTTGCGGTTAGTGGTAGTTTAAATATTATAACACAGTGAATGTTTTATATTGAATTCCATTTAATCTATAATTTCAATTTAATGTTTTAAATAAATAAGATATTTTTAATTATTTTATTTTTAGAAATTAAGAAACTTTGTTTTAACAGGGTCATGATTCATGAACTGCCCTTTTTTATTATGTTGTACTGTTCTCTGAGGTCCACTTACAATGTTTTCAGGAATTTTGCATCAAAAACTTTTAATTTACATGTGTGAAGCATCTCAAACTCCATCTCTGCATATTGCTGTAAGTTAGGGTTTATTATAGCATTCATGTGGGAACACAACTAATGTAAATCAGTTATAAATACGCAAACACATATCTTTCTCAATATGCTAACTGTTCATCGCAGTTTCAACATAAAAGTTTGCACGTTTTGATTTCTACATATGCAAGAAATTACAGTGGCTGTAGCATACAGAAATGGTCCAATATTAAAGATTAAGTGGACATTCGAATTAAATGTTGTTTGCTCAATATTAAAGAAGGATTACATCACGCAGTAAAGTGTAAAAACAATCATCAGGCCATTGGCGCCCTTTACAGTCATGTGCTATAATACGTAATGTACATTAGCGCTTTCGTTTATAATACATTATGCATTTTAACAGTTTTGTTCAACAAAACCATATGATTACGTGCTTTCGATACTTCAATTCAAATTAGGGATGGCGAAAACTAAAAAATTTCTTGACCGACCACCGAGCCTCATTAGCCGGTTGAAACCGGTTAACCGATTAGTTTAAAATATGGTACGCTATTTGAAATAACAGCCGTTTCGAGCCGCGCCTGCAATTTCGCAACTCTGTCGCATCTCTCTGCCGCTCTGCCTCCCGCACACACTGCCACTCACGTCACTTTTTAAAAATCCCCTAGGATATTATTTTTGTTGAAATTAAACAAACGAGTAAATTACTATTTAAAAAATTGGTTGTTAGTAGGATTGGACCAGAATATTCAAATCGAATATTCGTTCGGTGGGTTGGCATTCGATTTTAAATGTTGAGATTCAATATTCGTTTTTTTTTTCCATACACCTTGCATCCCCCGCAAAACGGTTCTCATTTGCGCTTAAATATGAATGAAGAAGATCAGACTGCCGCGCCACTAACACAGAAACAGCAAAAAAAAAAAAAAAAAAAAAAAAAAAAGAGAGAGAAATTGAGTAATATTTGAGAGACACTATATAGTACAGTCGGGCCCACTTAAATGGTTTAAGCAAAACTAGGGCTGTGACTGTCGTAATGACAACTGCGCCTCTGCTTTAAATGCACGCATAAAGCTGACCGCAAAGCCCCAGCAAAAATAATTACCATGAATGTGTCGGGGGAAAAGTAGGGAGATATTTGAATTATTTATTAAAAAACTGGTATTTGACACAAAGATGAAGTTGATCCTGATGCCATTTGCTCATTGACGCGGCTTTAATACCTACATGCATATGCATTAGGCCTATAGCTATTGGATTTGGAAGAGTTTTGTTTTCGATTTGAATTATTTAAATTATTTTTTTTACAGTTTCGGATGATATATTAGTCTTACCTTTATGAGCAAAAATGAAGTTTCACATAGCGCTGGCTGGCGCTTCCATGTTCTGCAAAGCGTGCTTATATCTATGGGTTTTAATTGAAATCGTGATGACTTGGTCGTTACTTTAAAAAACAAAAACTTAAATTTAACAAATAAAAAGTGTTCCAAATATATGTCTAAATTAACTTTATAACCTAAATAAACGAAAATAAATGTAATCACTTTGCTATTAAAAACAGCAGCTGTGCAGTGGGGAAGAGAAAGAGAAAACAGACCGGTTCCAGTCGGACTTGGGCCAGTAATTCTGATGAGCTGTCGGAGAAGGTCCGGGCGAGGTTTTAGTAATGTTTGCAACGAATGTTTCTTAAATAACCGATTTAACATTATTATTTAGGCTAGATTCATATTTAAATGTATTATTTATTTGATTTATTTTAGCGTTTTGTAGGCTGATTGTTCACTGACGGAAGTGCTCAAATAAACAAGCACGTTTGTTAATAATGTTTGGGCCTCATTTATTTTGGGTTTCAACATAATATACATAGGCTGTGTATTTTATATAGGCTTATATACACAAACGTTATACAGTAGTCAACATTTGAAGTGGATCAAAAAAGTTAATCAAAAGTTGTCCTAAGATAAGAATGGGTATTCTTTTTGGTTTTAGGACAAATTTGATGAAAGGTTTTGATCCACTTCGAATGTTGACTACTGTATATAATGTATATATATATTTATTTATAAATAATTTAGATACGAATAATTTATTTATATATAAACACCGCGCCATTTTTTTCGTTCTTCTTTTATTTAAATAGCCTACCCTTCACGGTGCCAGTAATTACTGTGCTAATTTCTGATTTGGGAGTGATTTGTTTGTTAAAAATTTTTAGGCTAACGTTACCTTATTAAAAGTATTGCACTTAACAGACATGTGTGTTTTGTATCACTAGCGCGGTGTCCGTTCATGAAGCATATAAGCTCTGCCTGCGTGAGGCGCGTCGCATCCAGCAATGTTCTATTACAATTTATTAATTCTGAACGTGTGGTGTGTCCATATTGCACCAAAATGCAACACTGCACTCCCTCGGGTCCACAGCAAAAATCGTTTGGATGAACTGTTCTCGACATAATAAAAATGCAAACAGAAAGACATACAGAGATTCCTGCCTTTATTAGAGAGAAGAATATGTTCAGCCCCTCCCACCGAAGCTTCGAAGCTCAAAAAATGGTATTCGGACCAGCCCTAGTTGTTAGACCGTTGTGTTCTTTTGTGTTGACATGCAGATGTTTGGATAGGCCTATTGGCCCATGTGCGCCGTTGCGCGCAAAGTTTGTATATTTTAAACACTTCCGAGGATAGTGGGGGTCACGAGTCACTGGCACGGTTATTTTGGGGGTCGTGAGCTGAAAAGTTTGGGAATCCCTGGCCTAATAGACTGCAACATGATAAAACCAATGGATAAAACAGGCACCTTCAGAATGCGTAAAAGACGCACCGGCACTTTTTTTTTTAACCGACTACCGACAACTTTGACCGGTTAATGTTGATACGGTCAACCACCGGTCAAACGGTCATCGGTTAACATCCCTAATTCAAATAATTATTATCGCCTCATTGCTATTATCATTGTTGGGGAAAGTTAAGCATTACAAAAAAGTAATGCATTACAATATTGCCTTACTCCATAAAAAAGTAACTAATTATGTTACTTAGTCCTTTTTATGGAAAGTAATGTGTTACATTACTTTTGCGTTACTTTTTAAATCTGGGCAGGGCTTGCTTATTTGTTTTTAATATTAAAAGTTTGATTTTTAACAAATGTAAAAGCCCTTTCACACCAATAAGTGAAATGCATAAGCCTAAGGCTGAAGGAAAAGCAAATTCACGTCTGTACTGTACAACTGTAGGAGAAGGAAGTTCAACATGAGCAATGAGAAAAATTATGCACAAATGTTAATCTAAAGTAAATTTAGCTAATTAGTATGGTTGAATTGGATCAACAAAGGTCAGCAGCAAAGACATTGGTTAATAAAATGGGATTAAATACATAAAGGAAACAAAGTAACTGGCGTTACTTTTTTTGAAAAGGTAACTAAGATATTTAGATATTTTGTTGTTTATGAAAAAGTTACTTGAAAAAAGTAATCTGATTATGTAACTTGCGTTACTTGTAATGCGTTACCCCCAACACTGGCTATTATATATGTATATATGAGTTATGTATGTATTTAAGTAATTAAAGTCTATTGTTTAATTAGGTCTAAAAAAATTATAATTATCTGATTAATTGACAGAATAATTGACCGATTACTCGATTACCAAAATAATCATTAGTGACAGCCCTAATAACATTTAATAACATTTAATTTTTCCTAAAAACGAAAAATACATACACTAACATTCAAACGCGTGGGATCGAAAGATTTTTAAATGTTTTTGAAAGAAGAATTTATTTGTTTACAAACACAGTAAAATCAGTAATACTGTGAAATATTACTACAATTAAAAAAAGCTGTTTATTATTTGAATGTACTTTATAAAAATGTAATTTATTCCTGTAATGGCAAAGCTAATTTTCAACAGACATTATTTAGTCTTCAGTGTCACATGATCCTTCAGAAACAATTTAGTGCTCAAGAAACATTTTTTTTAAGTTAAAAACAATTCTGCTGCTTATTAATTTTGTTGAAACTGTAAAATATTTAAAAATAAAACGCTTGAATGGTAGCGTATAGCTTCACTTTTGTATTGCTTGAGTTATCAGTGTAAAACCAGCCTGGGACAGCAGCAAAATCCTTATTGTTGAGCCCTATGATTAGTTTGCAATGTGGACCCAAAGAGCCAGTACAGCTAAAAGAAACACTAATGGCATTGATGTCATATTTGTTTGAATCCAGAATTCCAAACTGTAGTGTTTAAGTACAGAAGCAGTCACTCATCTAATTTTGTTGCTATGGATACATCCCTCCCCTGCCATTATGGAATAATTGAGTCACCCGGGCAAGCTCCATTCCCCCTCACACTCAGCAGCAGGCACTTTCAGGAAAAAGCTAACCTGACCACACACCACCATGAGGCTTACACAGTGGCTGATGGGAATTGCTCAAGATAAGATAGGGAAACGAAGGGAAAGAGTCTTAAATGTTTGTTCAACAAAAACAATAATGAGTTGGATATTTTTAGTCACTGAGTTTGTGTTCACCTGAACATAACATATTCATGAGTAGTAAATATCACAACACTCATTTATGGAAATTAATGATTGACTACTATTTAATATTTATGAGAGCTTATTCTTTAACTGCATACTACAATGTAGCTACAAGACGAAGTGGTGACTATTAAAGCGAGCACAATTCTATTCAGAGCAAAAATCTTCCCCACCTGAAGCCGTCCACCGCTCTTTCTCTGATGGACTTGAGCTCTAGTTGTGTTCTCTCACATTACACTCCATAAAGAGCAAGGCAGGGTGAGTAGAGCTGCTGGCTGCAGGCCATTTCCTCACATTAAGATGTTGAGAGCTGTAATGTCTCATCTGCAGCTCCTTACATGGCATCTTTGCACTTTGCAGACAGACAATAGATCACAGTATACTTGTTGTGTTTCAACCTGAGTTCTAAATCACACTCTGTCAATCATCACTTGCATTGCGTCATTCCCGTAAATCTCTATTACACTGTTCTGCCAAGTGCATGTCATATCAAGGTACATTAACTCTTGAATTTGCTGATTCTCTGGCTTTGCTTTCAGATCTGCTACCTTACAGGAATTAGCAGCTGTATTTTTTCTGACAGCATTCTTTATATGGTTGCCATGTGTTAGGATGCCACAAATCTGAGTTTTACGTCTCGCCTTCATGCCCCCCCCAAACCACTGCCGCTCCCATAGTGCCTGAGTCCTCAGCTGTTCCCAGACATCTTGCAGGCCACCCGCTGGGCTTTTATAATAGCGGCTGTGTCTCACTGAAGCGCTGGACCTTGATGGTCAAAAGGTTAAGGCCCTTATATACTAACGGCAAAGTTTTTTTTCTTTTCGCTTAGGGGTAAAAAGTAGTTTGTAATACCCGAGGAGAGGTATACTTTAGCGATCAGTGGTGGTTATGGAAAGTTCTGTTTCTAACTACTGAAACAAAATCCAAACAAACTTAGTTTTGGCCTTAAATGAGGTCTCACCAGTTCTTCCAAAAAATATAAAAATACAAAACATGACATTAAGCTTTAGAATCTGACATTTTACTTAAGAGTTTTGTTTTGTCTCTAAATTCACCACATTCTCAGTAATGTTTTGCATATTATATGTATAATTTCCAGCTAATATAAAAAAGACTATTATTTTTAATTATTAGTATATTTTTATAAACTAAGAAATATGTTTTTTAAAGAAAAATACATAAACTACCATTAAAAAAAGAGTATATTAAATGTTTTCAAAAATTCATCAAGGCTGCATTTATAAGATCAAAAATACAGGAAGATAAATATTATTTTAATATAATTTACAATGTATTGTATTCTAAAATGCTGATTTGGTGCTCAATAAGCATTTCTTATAATTATAAATGTGGAAAACAGTTGTACAGCTTAATATTATTTGTGAAAATCTTGATACTTTTTAGGATTTTTGACAAATAGAAAGTTTAAATGTACAGGTTAAAATAAAAACAGTTTATAACATTTTTAAAGGTTCACCCAAAAATAAAGTATCTCTCATTAATTACTTATTCTCATGTTGTTCCAAACCTGTAAGACCTTCGTTCAACTTCGGAACACAAATTAAGATATTTTTGTTGAAATCCCAGAGCTTTCTGTCCCTGCATAGACAGCAATGCAACTGACACATTCAAGGCCCAGAAAGATAGTAAAGATATCATTAAACCAGTCCATGTTACGAGAATACTTTCTGTGCACAAAGAAGTTTAACCAGTGTTGTTTTTGACAACCATCTTAGATTTAGTCTTAGTCTTAGTCTTTTGGACTAAAATGCTTATTAGTTTTAGTCAAATTTTAGTCACTTCTATATGTGATAGTTTTAGTCCAATTTTAGTCGACGAAAAGTCATAAAGGTTTTAGTCAAGTTTTAGTCAGAAAAAGGGGGAAAAGTAGTCTTTTAACAAATTAATGTAGGTCAATAAGTATTTTGCTGTTGGGTAGTGTCACTTATAAGTTGTGAAAATAGCAGATCTATAGTTCAACACAATGTGAGCTTCCGGATTGACTATTTTCAACAATAATTACAATAATGAAGGAATGGTTTTAGACATAAAAGACATATATTTGAAATAATGTGCAAACTGCCGCCATCATGGTTAATTGTCTGTCTGTCTTAGTGACAACAATGTGACATGTTGAGCACGTGGTGGGCATAACCAAACAAGGATAGAATGCTAAAACGGCTTGCCATAGCCTACTAGTATGGCAAAGAGTATTTAATTAATGCTAAACGGCTTGCCATAGCGGCAGATACTTTTTAGGTTTTAATTGGCATGCACAATAAGCAGAAATGTCGTGCATTTTAAACGTCTGACGGACCACCCACTAACATTTTCGTCTATTCTCGTCTCGTCAACGAAAACTCACACACGTCTCGTCATGTTTTAGTCATCAAAGAGCCATTTTTATCTCGTCATCGTCTCGTTATCGTCATGAAAAAAAGTTGCGTCAACGAAATTATTTCGTCATCGTTGACGAAAACAACACTGAGTTTAACAATGTCCTTTTGGGCCTTGAACGTGTCAGTTGAACTGCTGTCTATGCAGGTTCAGAAACCTCTTGGATTTAATCAAAAATATCTTCATTTGTGTTCAGAAGATGAATGAAGGTCTCAAGGGTTTGAAATTACATGGGAGTGAGTAATGAATGGCAGAATTTAAATTTTTGGGTGAACTATCCCTTTAATGTTATTATTATTTTGTGAGATAAAGTATATAGTTTAAACTATATTTGACTTTTTGAGCTTAAAACTGATTGATGTTCATGATTGAGTGTTCTTCTAGCTCTCAAGCTAACTCCCCTGAACTCATACATGAATTAGCATTAAAACTGGCACAAAGGTGGAGATGGGGTGGTGAAGGGACGCCTGAAGAATTGTCACTGGTGTGAGTTAAGAGGTCATTTATACATGCTTACTCTTGCATTGTGAACGGCAGGATTAGATGAACATGCTCCACCCAAACCTTTGTTTAAAACTCCTATAAACTACAATTAGAAATGAGTTTAAAATTATATGAAACAAACATTTTGCTTCAAGCTACTCAGTGAGGGGTGTTAGCAATACTGTGTAAGCTACATTCACTTATACAGTACACCCAAGATGTACACACATAAACACACAGTTAGTCACATCTGTATCCAGCCCTGAATGTTCAGGAAATACTTAACATGACTCACTGGAATTTCACATTTTCCAAACCCTAAGCAGGGCCACACATATTAAACTCCTCCGTTTAGCACACAGAGCTGCAAAAATATTTCCAACTGAGTGAAATAAAAAAGAGATAATATTCTGCATTCCAGAAAAAATAAGTGTGTGTTGAGTGTGTTTATGTGTTTGATGTGGGTAGGGAATTGTGAAAGGGGCACAGAGAAGGAGAACATACAATACAAACCCTGTGTAATTGTGGCTCTTAAATGAGACTTTCCTGTTTCCATTAGTTATATGCTCATTAACAAACATGTCGAAAATACTAGGTTTCACTTTTGGATGAGTGTGAGCCACGTGTTTTCCATAAGGCAGGCAAAGAGATCTAGCTGAAAAAACCCTGGCAAATATCTTAAAGGCCAATGGATAAGAGAGGAAAAGGAAAAGAGAACAGTGTTTTCACAAATACGACAGGGAGGTTTATTTTACAGCCTGAGAAAGCAGACACCTGTACAGTGTCCATGTATCACAAGATAAAAAACACAAGCTTTTTTTTTTTTTTTTTTAAAGAGGTAGGCATATTGCAATGGTGAAACCACTCTATTTTCTCATATCTATTTTCAACCTATACTATGTCTACTTTTACGTAACAAACAATATTTATAATATTAATTAAAAATGTTTAGAATATATTTTTATTCCATATATTTTTATTGAATGTTGAATAAAAAAAAAACCTACATGACCTACACTGTCTTCCAGGTATAATTATGTTGAAAATATGGATAAACTATTCCTTTAAACCATTTTTCTTGACACTTCAGATATAGATAAGAGATTTCTCTCTTGAAATCCATGTCTTTGTAAATATTAGGTCTTATAATAGCTTTTACGTGAACTGGAGAATTGTTTACCCACTTGTTAACCTCTGTGCCTTAACAGGCACAAGGCCTTCCTGAATAAACAAAATGCTTTTAACAGTCGCCACCAGAAACAGCCCACTTGTGCATCTGTAAGAGTCCTTGACACTAACCTCTGACCAGGGGCGTAGCAACCGGGGGGGACGGGGGGGACACGTCCCCCTCACTTTTAGAAACAGGTGATTCTGTCCCCCGCACTTTTTTTGATCTAGCGCCAATATTTCTGCCCCTGGTCTCTGATTTGTTACTTAGATTTGAGTGAAGTAACATTTAGCCAATCACAGCGCGAATCTCTTGGGCGTCTGCCATGAGCTTCAAATCTTGTTGCTCTTGTAAACAGAATGTATTGTAGACCTTTTTCCTGAGTAAACGATGAGCGCCGCCATTACGAATTCTAACGTCAGATTGAATGCTTTTCTGTTCCGGTTTCCATAGGAACCCATTCAAATAGCGTCCATCTGTTTTTAATGTAGCTACCTTCCGCTGCTTCGTGTCATCTACACACTTATTAAGGTGAGGTACTGACAAATGACGGTCATTGCGACATTGCCAAGTGATGGCGCTATGGAGCCATGTGCTTTTTAAAAACATTTTAATAGGTTTAACATTAGTTTATTAGCTCGGAAATATACCCTAATTTGACTAGAAACAATGGAAATGCAAAGCATTATTTCAGTTAAGAGTCGGACTTACTTCCTTGTTCAGGAAAAAGGTCTATACTGTATTAACATCACCTTTGGGTCACATGACTATACTGTCCCCCCCACTTTTAAATTGGCTGCTACGCCCCTGCCTCTGACCTCACAAATGTCCAGGTGAACCATCCAATCAATTTTCCATGGATGTCAACTGATCTGTAGATTTGTGTTTGGAAAATCACTTGCCATCAATCACAGGGAAGAAACAGAACCATCTGTACTGTTGTGGAAACTTTAAAACCTTCTATACAGATACAAAACCATGAGCTTGTACTAAAGTTAGCATTTCTTCTGTTATGTGTTTCAACTGACTTCCCTTGTGGGTTAAATTACAAAATTCATTTGGGTGTGTGTCACTGCTAAGCTTCTCACCAATACAGTTATCCTCTAAGCTAAATATTTATTGAGAAAAAGTTCTCTTTCTTTATTTTTATACATTTGCCACTTCAAAACACAGAATATAAATGTGCAATAGGAATAACTGGACAAGAGCAGCATCTGTGTTTAACACTGTTGTGTTTAATCCTTAGTGGCAAAGAGTGACGCCAAAGACTGAAACCGAAACAATTTCTGTATTTAAATTTAGGCACTAGGTGACAAATTAAACCAGTCATTCAAAAGTTCTTCGAAAACAAGCTGCCTCTCAATATTCCAGCCGAACTAGCATCATTTATAGTCTAAGTGAAGTGTGTCCAGACATCCTGACTTGTTTACCTGTTGAACCTTTTCCAGGTTTTGTTTATAAAACAGATGCTGACACAGTTAAAAAGCACTAATAGAGAAGCATTAACTAAACATCACAGTTTCACTCAATTATTTCAGCATTCCAAAACCATAAATCTGAAAATTCTTTTTTTTTTTTGGCCAAATATTTTTGGTTACAAAAATTTTAGTGTATTGCTAATAAGAACTGCTTATAAAACATGTTTGCCACCCAGAGGAAAGACAGAACACTCAGATAATCCTGTGTAAAGAAATGTTTTCAAATGATTCATTTGACACTTTGTTAAAGTCAAGCCACTTTATGTGACCACAGTTCAGACTGAGAGATGAGAGATGGAAAATACAGACTCAGTGAGAAAAGAGTATAATAATGGGAAATGGAGAAACTGATCTCTTACTGATGTAGAAGGTGCTGGGTGCTTCTGTGCCCTCATACTTCAGTTCCAGAAGACTGCTGGTCTTATTGTCATGACGGAGCCAGAGAGAAACCCCCAAGATTACACATCCAGCCAGCTATAAAAAACAAACAAAAACAGAGTGAGAAAGAGGAAGAAAAACTTTAACACATTTAGTTAGTGTTGTTTATGGCACAAACAAAACCAGCAAGACCTTTTGTGAACTTTATACGCATTGTTTTTTCCTCATCTTTAAGCTTTTATATGTTTGGACACAAGATTCTTCTTCATCTAGACTCTAAAAGTGGTGCGTGGATGCATTGTGTCAGTCTCCATGGGTCTTTCTCTTGTAGTCTGCTTATTTTCCATTCAACAAAGAGAAAGAGAGACACATTCTGTGTAGCAGGGGGGAAGGCGGGATCTTGTTACAGACCCCATCCAGAGGCCCACAGTGCCGAGGGTTAAGAATATCAAAACATCACTGTACGCCACAGCAGTATGGTTGAGCCCGCTTTTCTCTTCACATGGCTCACAGTGATGAACATTCAGATGAGAGAGGCTCGTAAACACATGGCATATTCACGAGAGAGGGTGCTCACGGACTCTTGCGGCTAGGGGGAGGGAGAGATAGAAAAAGGGGGAAAAGGAAAGAGGGCGTAGGCAGCTGAGAAGACCATTTAAAGTAGCGCTACAATGTGTGGTATTGTATGCACGAGCAGTTAAGAAGCGGGAAAGTTCATGGTGGGGGAGGGGCGCCTGCGTGACAAGCAACAGAGGTTTATTTGGCTTTGTTTATATGGCTTTATTTACAGTGAAATCACTGTCGAATCAGACAAGAGCTGGGCCCTGAGAGCAGCTGGATCTCGTCAGGAATGCGTAAGCTCTGTGGAGGAATGCGGTGCGTAGATAAAGTACACCCGAGAACGCCAAGTACCTGGTGGGTGCCATTTGAAGCAAATAAGAATCGGCTATACTGCACAGGGGAGAGTCCCGGGAATGTGAGACATAGCAAAGGCCATTAGCAGGAATGCTGGGATGAGCAGAACTCTCAGTTCTGGCTGTGAAAACAATGGACTTGTACTTCCTTCCTCTCAATACTCTCATTCTGTAACCCTATTCGATCAAGCATCCAACACTCGAACCGGTACTACAGTACATCTGCGAACAGCTGCATCGCCACAGCTATTCACCCCAGGTCAAACCAAAAGGCATTTGTTGGTGCAGTTCTTACACACCACACCCCCCATAAAGGATCACAAGGGAGGCACTGAGCACTTTCTCTTCTCTCTAAATGTTTTTTTTCCCATGGTTATTGGTCTTGCACACCTGTTGATGTTAAAAGAAACCACAGCCCCTTTACAAAACCAAGACAGAGGATTTTGAGCATTGTTATCTGTAACTGAAAATAAAACGATTCAAATTGTTTTTGTCAATTGAAAGAAAGCTGAAAAAAGATCAAGAGATGAAAAAGGTAAACTAAAAATATATATGTATAAATGTTGCTTTGCCAACAAATTAAAATCAAATAAATTTAAGTTCAAGTACTAAAATTACTCAAAATAAAACAAATAAACTAAAACATAATAGAAATAAATAGAAAAATAGAAAATACTATAATAGTATACAATTAATTATGGCAGCTCGTTTTAAGATAATCATGACTTTTTTTCTTGCAATTGCGAGTTTACATCTCGTAATTCTGAGATATAAACTCAGTATTGTGAGTTATAAAGTCAGAATTGTGAGATATAAACTTGCAAATTCTGAGAAATAAAGTCAGAACTGCATTATATAGACACAATTGTGGGTTATAAAGTCACAATTCTGAAAAATACAGTCACAATTCTGAGAAATTAAGTCAGAATTGTGAGATATAAACAATTCATATTTTTTTCTCAGAACTGCAAGTTTATATCTTGCAATTGTGACTTTATTTCTCAGAATTGCTAGTTTATATCTCACAATACTGACTTTATAACATGGATATAAACTTTTTTCCCCCACTCAAAATTGGACGTTATTGAAGTTTATATATCAAAATTCTGAGAAAAAGTCAAAATTGCGGGCAAAAAAGTCAGAATTGTTTAGTTTCTATTGTTTTTATCTCGCAATTTTGCCTTTATTTCTGGCAATTGTGAGTTTATATCATGCAATTCAGAAAAAAAGTCTAAATTGTAAGATAAAAAGTCACATTTTTTTTTATTATTCAGTGGGAGAAACATGTTTTCATAAGTAATAGCATAATAACCTCACAGAAATATAATTTCATGCAATACAAAGAGTATACTTGGACATTTTAACTTGCCTAATCTTGTGCACCAGCATGCTGGATATTGTGTGGAGCTGTTTAACCACAAACAATTTTTGAATTAGGAACTTTCTCTCCAGCTAAACATAGCAGAGAAAAACTTTTCCACTGAGGGGTAAAAGTGTGAGAGAAAGAGTTCCTTCCATTTCCCTTTCTGTCTTTCTCACTCTCTCCAAAGGCCAGATAGGCCCATTCCAGAGCTCAGGCAGCCTGCTGCTTAGCAACTGAGTAAACAGAGGCCCAGCCAAAGGGAGAGGTTTTGAAATGATGGTTCTTGGAGAAGCTCTGTCACTTTAAGCAAGCCGTCCTCGGTGGATTCCACATTACATTCACTCATAATGAGTTCGGGAATATCTGAGTAAACAGAGATTCCCCTAAGCACCACAGTTTCTAGTTGACCAGAGGTGTCAGGGGGAGTAAGCCATAATTCTTGTGGGGCGATCTGGAGGCATTCTCCGTTCTCAGTTTCCATACTTTAACTGAATTTATGTAGGAAAAAGCAGGAAATGCCATTTATTTTGTAGAGCTGAACACAAGGATTAATTTAATAATAATCTATTTGTCATACAGGATATTTTGCCATATTACAAGCTATTACAGGCAATAATACGGCAATCCACGCTATAATGCTTTAAAAAAGGCTGAGTATGATCATAAACACTTTTACTGATTGAATTACAACTTTGTTGTCATTTTATTGTAAATTTAAAAATATCAAACAGCCTTTTTACACAGAAAAAAACATGGACAGTGACTACTCAATCAATGCAGAATTGACAATCACAAAATGCTTGGTGATTAAAGGCTACATTTGCTGTATAAATCTGTTGTTTAAAAAAGCAGTTCTGCAGAGTGCAAAAAGTTAATACTAAGTTGGCATGAAACTGCAATCTTTTATTTTTTATTGTAACTTTTATCTAAGTGAAACTGCTTCTCGAATGAGAAAAAAATGTGGGGAGGGATTTGATTTTATCTTTTAGGAAATGATCAGAATGTTTGCTAACACTTAAATTGTTTCATGTGAGTGACAGTGACAGGTTAATGGTAATTACCCAGCCCTCACAGTAATATACATTGGGATGTTGTGAGAAGACAGGCACAATAATGGTTGCATATGAATTTGCATATAATTGAATAAATGAAAAAAGATGTGCACAGATACATTTTTAATCATAAACAATGCAACATTCCATTAAAAATACACATTTTTATTTTGTGGTGACTTTAAGACTTTAAGATAAATATTTTTTTCTTTTTGTATAATTCAACTATTTAATTATGAATGGTAAACTAACACAGAAAATATACATTTCATATGACACAGTATCTAATCTAATGTATTTTGCAATCAAAACAGAAACTACAGAGTGAAAAAGACAACATAACTAGCAACTGACTGATTAAGACAAACCCCAAAAACCAAAGGAAAGTAGTCAGCATGCAGATAAACATTTGCATTCATGCTTCGAAAAGACATTTATCCAAAGTGACTTACTTTGCATATAAGGCATACATTTGAACTTCCTGAGAATCAAACCAATGACTTTGGTGTTGCTCTAGTGTTTGAGATACCCGTTGAGACGATTACCATCACGACAAACCTGTACAAACACCTGGTAATGGCCTACTATGTTTATGGTTTTTTACTGGTTTAAACTTGATTATATAAAACCTACCAGCTATAGCACATGTTTTTAGAGAACACAAGAACAAAAGATTTTTTGACTAATTACATAAACATCTTCCCTTAAGATCTCATGCTCTGAATATTTTCAGTCTGGTTAGCAGTGTTTTATTTTATTTTATTTTACCCAAGTGTTTTACTGCATTTTTGCAGACCAGAACAGCAATATTTTGAGAATTACCTTCCTGATAGGGAAGGAAGTGTGACCCTGAGGTGAAGAATAATAGAGGACAGTCACAAGGTTTGTGCACATACACAAATGTAATCATTTTGAATTATAATAATAGCCTAGGCGTAATAACTAGGCAATTATTACAGAACAACACACACTTCCTCAAATGCATAAGGCTGATTGGTGCAATTTGCACATACTGTATTACCAGCAACAGCACGTTCATGTAAACTATCAATGACTAATTACTGAACACAGACCACATTAATAATAACCATTTTGCTTATAAGCTATACAGTAGTCCTAACACAAGTACAGTTTACTCTATTTCTAGAATACTCATCACAGGAAAACCAGCTATAAACTATTTTAGTAGAGGCCAATGCCATGGATAGAGTATGCAAAAATATTTTGCACCACGTTGCTTAATATTTCCTGCAACATGACGAAATTAGCATCCACCCTCCCACACACACTTCTCCTTATCTCTCACGCACAGTTATCAGCCTGTGTATGGGTCTTAAAATCAGAGCCCCCTTCTCATACCTCTCCCTTCTGTTGCCAGCAGTCTGGTGTGGCTTCTATTTTTGACCCATGACCCAGTGTGAGGTGGTTGTAGAATGTTTGGCATGTCAAAGCATGAGTCTCATAAGCAGATCCCCAGACCTTCTGTCAAAACCCCGCACCCATTCCCCATTAACCACAATGTACTGTCAAACTCATCCTATGGGCTTGGCAGTGGACTCTAAAATCTAACATCTTCTTTACAGGTATTTTTGCCACCACCATCTCTATGGGTCAGTTCTCAAAGCAAAATTCCTCAAGGTAGGAACTGGAAGCCATCATGCTGTTTTGCCATGTACATTCACACATGAGGGGTCGCACCACCTGTTGGTCCTGTAGAGAAACCAGCATGGGTGTTAAACCCATTAGCCAGCGGGAAAATATGCCTCTGCTTTATGGTGAAGTTGGTTACTTGTTTCACCACAAGGTTCTTATTGGCTTTATAGAGTTAGTTCACCCAAAAATGATAATTCTGCCATTAATTACTTTCCCTCATGTCGTTCCAAACCTGTAAGACCTTCGTTCGTCTTCAGAACACAAATTAAGATACTTTTGATGAAATCCAAGAGCTCTCTGACCCTCCATAGACAGCAAGGGTCCTTCCACATTCAAGGCCCAGAAAGGTACCAAGAACATTGACAAAAACCAGTGGTTCAATCGTAATTTTATGAAGCTACGAGAATACTTTTTGTACGAAAAACAAACAAACAAAAATAACAACTTTATTCAACAATTATTCTTCTCTGCGTCAGCCTAGTGCGATTTTGCACACGCTTTCGTCTAAATGTAAACAAAGTGCAGCGCACACATGTTCTACGTCAACATCATGTGTTGTTTACATGCGAGGAAAGAAAATGGCGCTATAGGTCATAAAGCTCTGGGATTTCATCAAAAATATCTTAATTTGTGTTTCAAAGATGAACTAAGGTCTTACGGGTTTGGAACAACATGAGGGAAAGTAATTAATCACCGAATTTTCATTTTTCGGTGATCAAACCCTTTATTTTATGTTCAAAAGCTGTTGATATGTCGTCCACTGCTTTAAATGCTCAAGCTCTTTAAAGTCAGCTGGACTCTGACTGACTGCCAATGTTTTTAATCATTCATCAGCTGGAAGAAATAGTTCTGAAAGTGATTCAAACAATATCGATCCTCTTTGTTGTTATGTTATAACTTTGGTTTTGATTATTAGGAGCGTGAGCTGCACTTATGTTGTCTGCTGCTTGAAATGCTCAAGCGTGGATTCTAATTGGTTTCCAATGTTTTTCAGCTTGAAAACAACGATTCCAGCGATTTTGTTCCGCTGTCGTTACTGTTAAAGCTTTAAGTGGACTTTGCTATTCTCATAGAATTAGAACGATAATTAAAACTTATAGACATAGCCTAGTTATCGTGCTTAGTGTGAAAGGGCCTGAACTTTCTGGGAAGAAAAAGAAGAAAAGTTTAGCTTTAGCACTTATCATCCTGTGATAGCTTCTTACGAAATTACCAATGTAGTTATGCAATACTCTTACTTCTTTGGTTTAAAAAACACCTACCAAGAGACTCATTTGTACAATGAAAATTGAGCCGATTAATCGGACAGATTTTGAGAGGACAATTTAGCAATTTAAGATATACACTGGAACACTGTACACTTCTCAAAAGATCCATCATGATTGATTTTTTTATCTAGACAGTTTAGTAAGAGTAAATTCCGAAAAGGAAATGAGTCAAAAGCCCCACTTGGTTGAAGAAGGAGCGGTCAACATGACTAGTATGGCTATTACACACTGCCATGATGAACCCAAACTCTTAACAGGGTCTGGCTGGGTGGAATATTTTATTGCTATTCACTTTTCCAGGTTCTTTTCCAAACTGCAGCCAGTGGGAGGGACCAGACAAAGGCAATTTTATTACTGCGCTGTTTTATTACTTTATTGTGTCGCCGAATGTTGTGAAATTTAAAGCAAGTTCAAGAAAGTAACGTTAGTAGGTTTGACGGGTAGGCTATAATAAAAAAAAAAAACGAGACTAGTCTTTGTGGAGAGTTTTAATAGACAATCTTGTTGCTGGACTCCTCGCCCCTTGTCCGTTATTTTCGCCGTGAGATCGAAAAAAATCACTTTACTGTGCGCCGTTTTGATCATTTTGTCTTAGCGATTTTATAATAAACATGCATTTTCTACATAAAACATCTGTATCTGAAACAATTTCATTTGTTGTGAATTAGTCAAAGCAGAAGTTACAGGGTCATCTACGTTTTCCGTAAACAAATTAGCGGCGCGGTTTAAATTCCTGGTTATAACGGTTGAAAACATGAAGGATAAACAATATTTATAATAGAAAACCAATGGCGGTTTCTCAGGCCAGACACAGGACCACCGCTCGAAATGAATGACCACTTACCCAGAAGATGAAATTAAAGAAGAAAAGCATGTATTTGATGCATTTCGTGCAGCCTTCCACGCCCATGGTGTCGGTTTCTGGAAGATGTTTTTAAAGCCGGTTAACGAAGAAGTGTCTCGATGAAACAGCCGTTATGCAGTGCTCGCGCAGACTAAACTCCAATCTCCGTGTGTGTTGCTGCTTGGATTCAGTCGACGTAAAAAAACGGGCAACACCCAGTTTCCTCCCCCTTGGAGAGTCCCCCTAAACACGACCGAATAACAACATAGAGACAGTACAAAAATAATCATTATTAAGTAGACCAGTGAGAAGATTAAAATAGATCAGCTGCCTAATTCGTAATAATCATCAGAATTCAAGGTTCGGTGTTCATATTATTAAACATTTTGATCTGTCTCATTACAATTATTTCAAAAGAAGTGCTCTCTTATCCTCTGACACCGCCTTTAAAGTAGTATTGGGTCGTTTAAATTACTATATCAATGTCCTTTGTTGCAAGTGGGACTGAAGATTTAAACAATGAGAAGGGTATAAATTACACCTAGCATAATAGCCATGTTTACAGAATACTTGCCTTTTATTCATGCAGCATTAGTGTATGTCTCCACCTTGTGGCTGAGAAGGAAACAAAGCTTAGAAAGTACAGCTGGTGCACTGTATGATAACCATTTTGTAAGGTGCTAAAACAAAGACAACAAAAAAGATGTTTTATATTCTCACGTGAAATATGTAACACTAACTCTTACAACAAGGACATTATTATACCAACGTCTATACATTATGACGCTTAATTATGGTATTTAATATCAAGATAAAATGTAATAAATCACGTTTTTATCCATATATTTCATGCCCTAGCTTTATTTTTGATTGTCCCTAAAATACAATGCTTTAAATGAAATATAATGTTAGTTATAAACATATGACCGAAAGTATAAAATACAGATCAAAAGTTTTTGAACAGTGAAATTTGTATTGTTTTTTTTTAAAGAAGTCTCTTCTGCTCACCAAGCCTGCATTTGTTTGATCCAAAGTACAGCCAAAACAGTAAACGTTTGAAATATGTTTACTATTTAAAATAACTTAATAGTAAAATAATTATAATTATAATAATAAATAATTATTTCTGTGATTTCAAAGCTTTCAAATTTTTCAAAGTTCTAGCATCATTTACTCCAGGCACATGATCCTTCAGAAATCATTCTAATATTCCGATTTGATGATCAAAAACATTTATTATTAAAATGTTTTATTGTTAAAAAAGGGGAATAGATTTTTTTAAGTTTCTTTGATGAACAGAAAGTTCAGAAGAACAGCATTTATCTGAAATAGAAATCTTTTGTACATTATATATGTCTTTATCGTCACTTTTGATCAATTTAAAGCATCCTTGCTAAATAAAAGTATTAATATCTATAATATAATATGTATTATATTATACTGACTGCAAGCTTTTGAATGATATATAGTGTATAATGTTACAAAAAGCTTTTTATTTCAGATAAATGCTGATCTTTGGATCTTTCTATTGAATTAATCAAATTAATCTATTAATCAAAGAATGAATAGAAAACTCAACTGTTTTAAACATTGATAATAATAATTATAATAATAAATGTTTCATAAACAGCAAATCATCATATTAGAATCGTTTCTAAAGGATCACGTGACACTGAAGACTGGAGTAATGATGCTGAAAATTTATAATAGAGAATAAAATTCAAATAGAAAATATAAAGGTAGATCTTGTAGAGACTGTTTAAATTTACATTTAAAATGCTTATAAAATAATTAATGCATCTATTTTATCATCATGAATTTCAGCAAAAGATTAGGATAACTTCTGCGCTGTCAAAAAACGTTCTACCGCTAGATGTCACTAATATTCTCATTATAGCATCAGATAACATAGTGACAAGTAGAAAGGTTAGTATCTGCAGTACAGCATATAGCCTATCTTGCGTTTATGAATACAGTTTTTATTGAATAATTTTTATATTATATTTTAATATGATAAATTCGCCTGCTAAGATAGTTTTAAAGCTCTTTTAATTATGACGTCCTACCTGATCCAACACAGAAATCTTTCTTCATTCCCTTTTTTGTTTTATCATGATAAAAGTTATGATATCATAACAAAGGTTTGTGATATATGAATCAATTCGATTGTTATTACAAGCAGTAGATGAATGCTAAAGCTGTTGAACGTTTTGGCTGCCGATGATAATTCCTTCCCCATAAGAGTTAATGGGTTTCTGACAGTGGAGGTGATGCCCATGGGACCACGCACCAACAACCCACCAGTGTGAGTGGACATTATCTTTCCTTTGAAGCCTAATTGCTTTTCCTCCTCAGCAGAACAGGATAATTTGGGATAAATCCCATTATGTGTTTTCTGAGACGAAGCACATACTGTAATCTGCCTTGAAGTTGTCAGGAATGATGATTTGAAAAAGAAACAGCAAAACGGGAACTGAAAACAGGCCTAGTCACCAATAATATGATTTCTTAATAAGTTAGATCAAATGATTGATTACATAATTACAAGTAGTGACATCTGAACTTTTAAAAAATGTTGCATGATTTCAAGTTATTGTGATGCTTTCTGAAGGCCTAAAAATTAACAGTTGTCTGACAATTAATAGACTGACATCGTTTTTCCTTCTGGAACATCAGTGAGCATTTGTACCTATTGTAATAGTTGCATATGAGTCCCTCAGTTGTCCTCAGTGTTAAAAGATCGATCTAAAAATCACACAGTCATTGTTGGAAAGGGTTCAAATACACAGAAATGCTGGAAAACCAAAGAATTTGTTGGACCTGAAGGATTTTTCTGAAGAACAGCAGGCAGTTTTAACTGTTCAGGACAAACAAGCGACTCATGAACAACTATCACTAAACAAAAAAGCACAGCTCATTCAGGTGACAACATGGTATTAAGAATCAAGGGGATGTAAGCTTCTGAACGGGGTAATTTTTTTTTTTATAAATGTAACTATCATTTTCTCTTGTGGACCATATGTAAACATATTTTATGTGAAAAATGTATTTAGGTCAGTACTAAATAAACAATAACATGCATTTTGTATGATCCCTCTTATTTTTTTGCAAATTCTGAAAGGGTGATGGAAACTTTTTACCCGAACTGTACATATTAGTAAGCATATAGATTCACACTGATGTTAGCATTTAGGTTTCTTGGAATTAAGTCTTCGCAGGGCATTTTCAAACAATTTATGTCAAATACTTTAATTAAATACATTTTCAATCTGCAACAATTAGCCTACAGTAATTTACAAAATCAAATGAACTTCAAGTACAGTCTAACTGCAAATAAATAATAAAATGCAAAAGAAATTTAAATAATTTGCAAGTCATATTGTCACATACAGTCTTAAAAATAAAGGTTCCAAAAGTGTGTTTTTGCAGTAATGACATTACTGTCACAACTTTCTGTGAACAGTTCTTAAAATAATCATTTTGAAGATCATTTAAAAAATCTTTTTTGACTATAAAGAACCTTTTCTGCATTTGAAAGGTTCCATGGATGTTCAAGGTTCTTCATAGAACCATTATGCTAATAAAGAACCTTTATTTTTAGAAGTGTAGTAGATCACAGTAGCCTATCCACCTTATTTTTCGGTGCAGAAGTAAGCTGTTTTCTGATAATGTGTTAGACTTCTGGTTCATAAGCTGCCGTAGGGAAATAACGAGAAGAATAACGAAGTGCAGTAAAATTGCACTACAAACCATTGTGTTCATATTTAAGATATTACATTAAAATAATATGATAAAACACCCAAGTGTGCAATATCAAAGCAGCAAAATGAGCTTTTTAATACAGATAAAAACTGCTGAAGGCCAGACACATTAAATTTACAAATGGCCGTGCCATTTTTCCGCCTCTAATGGAAAAATTTGGATACAATACTTTTTATGTTTTAGTATGGGAAGGATTTACATCCAGTGTTTTAAAAGTTGATTTCATATTTTATTCAGGAAAATATCTCTACTTTAATTGTCCCCAATTTTAAATATAAACCCTATGTGATTTCAGACTCTGACTCACACTTAATATTATAATTTATTCTCTAGAGTTTCATTTTAGCAAATATGTTTTAGGCTACAGAGCAGTGCGTATACGCTCATGCAAACCTGCAGAAACTGCGTAATGAGGGAAAGAATAGCATGGCGCAGCAGTTTTTCATGCTCTGTCTTCTCAAAAATATTGCATGTCGTTTTGAATGTCGGCTTTCCACCGTCTGCAACCATCCTAATATCTAATCTAGTGCACGCGTCGACTCATCCACTCAGCAATTGCGCATGCGCGTCGGTGGGCTCTAGAGGAGGCTCATGTTGTCTCTCCGCAGGAATGACGAGCCTCGCTCCACTCTCGTCGACAGACACGCGCCGAAAGGGAGACTGAAAATATTCATTTGGTGGAAATAAAGAGGATACGATCAATCACTTTCGAACAAACACCGGAGGACGTCACCAAACTGGACATTGCGGAGACAAAAGAAGATTTTTAAAGGACCTGTTATCTTCCACTTCAAAGCTGACGTCTCCTGTATGAGTATACCTACATATCCAGTGGCAAAGCATTTTCTAGATGTGATGTCTGTCGTGTTTGTCAACAAACGCCGTGTGATAATGGGCATCTGGATATGCTTTGAAGAAAACGACTGATGTTGCATCGAAAAAACGCTTAAAATGTGACCGTTCCAGTGAGTGTCGAACCCTCCACTTTTGTCGGATTTAAGGAGGCGTCTACTGGGAATCAGGGCAGTGCATGTGTCTCGTTTTGGAGAGAGGAGGGAGCGTGAGCGCTGGAGCTGTCCGTTCAGAACCACACACACACACACACACACACACACACATCTGCCACCAGCGGTGCACCACAAGCCATCAGCCTCGCACCTTCTCTGGACCCAGTGGTGCGTAGCGCAAATTATATGATAACCTCTGCATTAATTTAACGTATTTATTTTCTCATTTTCTCTGGAGGCAATCTCTTATTCACCTGACAAGAACATCAAACGCTCATGCGGCGATTTCCTGCAGATGAGCTGCCTTTGCGCACCTGTTTTTTCTGCGTTTGTTCAGTTCCCTCTCTTTTTTTTCGTTGCCTAACAATTGCGAACATGTATCCTCCGGGTCTTTCAGCGTTGTAATGCCTGGCCTGGGCTCGAGACATGCCTAAGCGACGAGATGGGCCAGGGCGACGAGAAAGACCGTGTTGTGATTAACGTGGGAGGGATTCGACACCAGACCTACCGCAGCACCCTGCGCACTCTCCCCGGCACTCGTTTAGCCTGGCTCGCCGAGCCCGATGCCCACAGTCACTTTGACTATGACGCCCAGATCGACGAGTTTTTCTTTGATCGCCACCCCGGAGTTTTTGCACACATTCTCAATTATTATAGGACTGGCAAGTTGCATTGCCCCGCTGATGTTTGTGGCCCTCTTTATGAGGAGGAGCTGGCTTTTTGGGGCATCGATGAGACAGATGTGGAGCCCTGCTGCTGGATGACCTACCGGCAGCACCGGGAGGCCGAAGAGGCACTGGACAGTTTCGGTGGAGGGCCAGCTGAATTGGGCAACGATGATATGGACACGGAAGTTTTGGGTGATCCAGGGGATGGAGACGAGGAACTTGAGATGACTAAACGCCTGGCCCTCGGCGACTCACCTGACGCCAAAGGTTCAGGCTTGTGGCAACGTTGGCAGCGTCGTGTTTGGGCGCTCTTTGAAGATCCATATTCCTCTAAATATGCAAGGGTGAGTGATGAACAAGTTTTGAAGTGGCAAGCCTGTTATTCACTGTTTTGGAATATATCCAAGCACGTGTTGCATTGGATAAGAATAGCCTGCCAATACTAAAGTCTATCCAGGAGCTATCCAGGAGCGATAATAAAATGCGATTAAGACAAAATATATAAACAAACAAACAAATAAATATACTTCAAATCATATCTTTTATAATGAGAAACTATCAAGAGATGTGGTTATAAATGCTGAGATTCTTTAAGAAGGTATTTTTACCTAAATAGTTTGGCATAATCTTTTATTTCTTTAAAAAATTACTAGTGAAGTATATATTTAACATTTGTGAACCTAGACCACAAAATCAGTCTTAAGGGTCAATTTTTTGAAAATGAATTTTGCTGAATAAATAAGCTTTCCATTGATGTATGGTTTGATAGGACAATATTTGGCTGAGATACAACTATTTGAAAATCTGGAATTGAGAAAATCGCTTTTAAAATTGCCTAAATAAAGTTCTTAGCAATGCATATTACTAATCAAAAATTAAGTTTTTATATATTTATGGTAGGAAATGTACAAAATATCTTCATGGAACATGATCTTTACTTAATATCCTAATGATTTTTGGCATAAAGTCAATTTATTGGCATATTTGAAAAACTTTTGTCTGCCCCATACAAGTCACTATGACTAAATCAACTTGGAAAGAACCATTTTGGTATGTGACAAGAAAAAATGAAAAAGTACAATGACTTTATTAAAAAATATATATTCTAAAATGTACTTAGAAAATCATAATAATTAGATGTACTTTTAAAATAATGATTGCATGCTCATGTATTTAAGATGCAAGCCAAGTATTTTAGTAACTGATGTTGTACACTTGGTGTACACTTGACATTAATTAAAATTTTTTATTGACTGTTATAAACTATTTTTAAGCTACATTTTTTAAAATGCATAAAACATTGCATAGTAAGATAATAGATAACGTGGTATGCTTTTTAATCTAGTTTCAAAAGGATCTCATCTCCCATGAAACATGTTTTTGAAAGATGATCACAACGTGCATTCGCTATTGAACCAAACAAGAAGCAACTGGTTGTCAATATATTTGACTGTGTGTTTGATGAAATTATAATGCATGCATTTCCTGTAGCGTTATTAGTGATATATCAAACGGAAGCAACTAAACTGGGTCACCCTGGGGAAAACATGTGCAGTCATTCCAGGCATCTTGCATGTAGCATTGATCGACAGCTCCTTTGACTGCAATACTGCTGTGCCACGCGCCGTGAGCTCCCTTCCCTGCCACAGGCGTGCTCGTGCACAAATTAATCACTCTGGGAAAACATTAAAGAGAATACATCACGAAGCAAAGGCTTTTCTTTATTTATGTGCCCATGCTGCTTTGAGATAAGATACACAAGGCCGGTAACATCATTTTGCTCAGGAGGTCCGAGTGACAGCACTGACAGATGCTAGATGTGTTTAACATTAGTTTAGCCTTGTCATACTTTTACAGTGGGCATTTAGCTGTTGTAGTGTGTATAGTAATTGTTGAATCCTGTAGCTCAAACAGTCTGCCTTCTATACAATGTTAGTTGCTTGTCAGCCAAATGGGGTCAAGAGGACTTGTGTTCTATATGTCAATTACGAGGTCAGTCTGGTTTGGACAATTGTGAGATTGCCCTGTTTGTTTTATGCCTGTTTAATAGGAGTAAAATGGACCAGGACCACTGCCAAGATCCAGGTATTGCACTCTAGGCTACTGAACGCTGATAAACGAGTCAAGGAATGTCGATGTACAGTTAGAAGTAGAGTGGATTTATGTTAGGAATCAATGAATCAAATAAACTTATTCTGTGATTAGACAGCACTGAACTTCTCAAAGCCAGAAACAAGTGTTCAAGTGTGTCATTACGGAAATATTTTACTACAGAAAACACACATGACCATACAGTACCACTTGTTTGTAGATTATTATTTTAATAGTAAAAAATATTCAAAAAACATTCATTTATTTGTATTTAAAGATGACAGACTTTGACATTTTGTATGATAGTGTTGCAAATAGATGTATAATTTATTATGTGGCACATAATAATATTTAATTGGATATTATTCATTTGCTTATTTTTAAAGGGATAGTTTACCCAAAAATAAAAATTCTGTCATTATTTCCTCACCCTCATGTCATCTTCAGAACACAAATTAAGATAATTTAGGTGAAATCAGAGAGTTTTCTGATCCGGCATAGACAGCAACGCAACTGACACATTCAAGACCCAGAAAGGTATTAAAGGAGTAGTTCACTTTTCAGAACAAAAATTTACAGATAATGTACTCACCCCTTGTCATCCAAGATGTTCATGCCTGTCTTTCTTTCTTTAGTCTTAAAGAAATTGTGTTTTTTGAGGAAAACATTTCAGGATTTCTTTCCATATAATGGACTTCTATGGTGCCCTCGAGTTTGAACTTCCAAAATGCAGTTTAAATGCAGCTTCAAAGGGCTTTAAATAATCCCAGCCGAGGAAGAAGGGTCTTATATAGTGAAACGATTAGTTATTTTCTAAAAACATTTACAATTTATATACTTTTTAATCTCAAATGCTCGTCTTGCTGAGCTAGAAAAAAACGAGCATTTGAGGTTAAAAAGTATATAAATTGTAATTATAATTTTTTTTAGAAAATAACCCATCGTTTCACTAGATAAGACCCATCTTTCCTCGGCGTGATCGTTTAGAGCCCTTTGAAGCTGCATTTTGGAAGTTCAGACTCGGGGGCACCATAGAAGTCCACTATATGGAGAGAAATCCTGAAATGTTTTCCTCGAAAAACACAATTTCTTTTTTTACGACTGAAGAACACTTTTTGTGTGCAAAGAAATAAAAAATAACAACTTTATTTAACCATGTCTTCTCTTACTACATTTCTGGGCCTCAAAGTGTCAGTTGCAATGCTGTCTATGCAGGGTAAGAAAGCTTTTGGATTTCATCAAAAATACCATTATTTGCGTTCCAACAAACAAAGGATGAGTAATTAATGACAGAATTAAAATTTTTGGGTTAACTATCTCTTTAATGTAATTTTCTAAAATTACTTATATATAAATTTATCATTTGTGGCAGTGTTTGCGCAGAGCTCTCAAACAGATTCAATTCAGTCTTATGGCATTTTCAGTGATCAGTGAATCAGCTATTCAGAACATTTGAATGAATAATAATAATAAAAAATGAGTCATACATCTGAATGAACTGCAGGCTTTACCCAACACACAATGGACATGCCTCAGACAATCTTTATGTTTATTGTTCCTGCGTGTGTGTGGGAGCATGAGATTGAGAGACGAGGACAGAGCAAAAGAGTGAAAGACTGAGTTGTTATCCTGTTGTCATCTGGCAGATGTTTGTGCTGGTTCCCAAAGGCACCTGATATTTTCATGTCCTTGGCAGGCAAGATGCTGCTTTTTACAGTGGATGTCTTGGGAATAAGTTGTCATGGCAACGCTTTCAGAGCTCTAATGAAACTGATGAAAGCTGGTCTTCCTCATGAGATGTCAGAAAACGCGGCAAACTTCTCTGGAGGCTTTCGGATGATGATTTGTCTGTGTACATGTTTGCTTGTGTGTCAGTTTATTTTGTAAATCCATCATTTAGTATTACATTTTGTTTACGCAGTGACAAAATATAAGCCAATATGTAAATAAAACACTGGAATGAAATAACCATATTCAAGCACTTTAGAGAAAGTGAGAGCTGTTATGAATTCCCAAAGGTTTGTCTAGTAGTTTGGAGGCTAATAATGATTGCACACAAAACTTACTACATATTAGCATGATCAGATAATTATACAAATAAGCAAGGCAACTTGCTTAAAATATGGCCCACGCTCTTGTGTCTTCCCAGTTGTGCTATGTGATATTCCCATAATGTCCCATTCCCCCAGGAGGCCATCTAGGCCATTACATGCTCCAGTGGGCCTTGCCCTGTACAACAACAGAAAAAGTGTTGGTAATTAATGCATTGGTCGATATGTGAATGCACCTGCTGGCTCATTCCTGAATGAGGGAATTGGCATGTCTCCCAGACTTCCTTCTTTCTCCCAGTCTCTCCCAATGGAAGCTCCACCAGTGTGGGATAGAGAATGCTAGCTGCTAGGGCTTTATCTTGTTATCTTGTCACACGCTTGTCTCGTGAGAAACAAAGCAATTCTCACTTTCCCTTATATATGTCTCTGGTTAACAACAACAAATAAATAATGGGAAATTTGAACTTTTTTGTTCAGGGTTTGTGTACTTGGATTCTGAGTCAGCTATTAAAGGACAATATAAGGAACAACAGATTCATTTAGCAGATACGTTTAGTCAAAAGTGACTTGCATATAAAGGTCAAATACAAAACAAATGATTAATGTAGAAATGTTGAAATGTGATTAGATGAAAAAAGCTAGTTCAGTGCTTTGCTTGTCTATTACTTTATGTAACATTTGCTTTAGTAAAAGATGAATTAATTCAGGTCATTGAGGTTGTAAAACTACAGATCAGTTAAAAGCTTATAGTGGGATGTGAAAGTATCAATGACACCCACAGATGTTTGCAATAAAGAGTAGGGTTTGATTTCAGATTGTACCGAATGAAAAATACTATGGAAATAACTAGAATCTGTGTATATGTGGATTAAAGGGATAGTTTACCCAAAAATGAAAATTCTGTCATTAATTACTCACCCTCATGCCGTTCCAAACCTGTAAGACCCTTGTTCAGCTTCAGAATACAAATTAAGATATTTTTGATGAGATCTAAGAGCTTTCTTATCCTCCCTGTTGTAGTTTTTTTCCACACAAAAAGTATTCTCATAGCTTAATAACATTACGGTTGAACCACTGATGTCACACGGACTTTTTTAATGATGTCCTTACTACCTTCTGGGTCTTAAATGTGAATTGCTCTCTATGCAGGGTCAGAAAGTTCCCGGTTCATCAAAAATATCTTAATTTGTGTTGAGAAGATGAATGAAGGTCTTACAGGTTTGGAATGATATAAGGATGTGTAATTAATAATACAATTTTCAATTTTCATGTCTCAATGAAACAAGTAGCAACATATCTTTTCATCCATATTGTGACATACATCCAAGAATAATGAATTATCAAAAAACAACAAACGTATAGGGTAAGGATTTGATTCTATACATCGGTTGCACTTAAAAATGGGTGTTTCTGTAGTAGAGGGACTAAAAGATTATGAGAGATTACAGGAGGACGTTGCTGAGTAAATATCACGTTTGAATAAGTGCAGTATGAAGACAAAACCATGTTGTCCTTTGCAGGTCAAGCAGTAGTAGCTCTGAGCTCTGGTCTGGCTGTGATGAGTTTGTTGTCACAGCAAGATCACATGATCTCCCACTTCCAACTCTTGTTTCTGTACCTGCAGAGAGGGAGAATTCACACATTATCACCTTCACCTCAACAGACTCCCTCCAGCCCTGACCCGCTCACCCGCTGTTCTGATACTCTTACAAACACAGAGCAGAAAGCATTTTCCTGCCTCTCCACACTAAATCACTCACTTTACAACAGGACTGTCCTACATGCCCCTTGGCAGATCTCGAAATTGCCTAATTAGGAACAAAACAGGTTCTTAGCTGGCTTGTTTTGATACTAGAGTCTTATTTAAATGGATAATATTGACTGGCTTTGATAGTATGATGAAGAAATGTTTAAAAAGAAATGAAGGTGCAATTGTACAGTAGTAGTTATAAAAATTAGTAGCCTATATAAAAGGTGATTGGGATTAGGGATAGAGAGAAACGAGAGGGTGTTGGGGCAGACTTTCATTTTAAACTTGATGAGCAGCATGAAATCTGAAAGATGTTCATCAAATTTATTTGGTTGCTATAGAGACATTAGAAGGGGGTTTAGGAATTATTAGGAAAGAAAACCCACCACTGTAAAGCCAACAGAGCTGACAAGATAAACTCTGTTATCATGACTTACAATAATTATCATTCTAATCAAAGAAACATGGCTCTTCAATTATGTTCCTGCTTGGGCCACAGATGAAAACTCAAGGGGGTCAAACATTTTAAAATTTCTCTGTTCTTTACAAAAGTGTTAAAACTGAGTAAACTCATTAAATATATATATATATATATATATATATATATATATATTTTAAGAATATTAATCCACATGAAGAAAACCAATGATATTACACTACATAGAATTTTCATTAAAAAAAAAAAACAAATTAGAAAAAAAAAGGAAATAAATTGTTTTTCTCTTTCTTTGTGTTCTATAACCTTCCTATTTTTCCTACAAGTACTGTGCTTTTGGATAAGACACAATCAGCTATGAAACTGCGCTAGAAACTAAACAGAGTATTGCTGAACTCTGGCCAGAAAAGTCTTAAACACAGTTGACCGGGCCCAGAACTGCACAAAGGACCATTAATTGAAGACTACTACACAGTATTGAACTCACCTCTGACCTCTCTGATGTATTAGTCAGTGCAATTACTTCCTCTAAATCAATCAAAAGGACGTTTAAAAATGACTGGCAGGCCTGATTTAATCTGCGGGTAGCTATTCGAGAAGTCCTTCTGTTAGGTTATTGAGTATTTTCTTCGTATTTTTAAGACAAAAAATGTCATGCATTTGTTTTGTTTTCGATGAAATTGATCGAAGGTAAAGTTAAAAACATTTATAATGTTACAAAAGATTTCTATTTAAAATAAATGCTGTCCTTTTGATCATTCTTTTCATTAAAAGTTGTGAAAAAAAAAAAATATATATATATGTATATGTAAAACATCCTTTAAAGGGGTCATCGGATGCCCATTTTCCACAAGTTCATATGAATCTTTAGGGTCTTAATAAAAAGTCTGTAATATACTTTGGTTAAAAATTCTCAATAGTAGTGTAAAAAAAACACCCTTTTACCTTGTCAAAATCAGCTCTGCAAAATATCAGCTCATTTTATCACAGGGACCCTTTAAATGCAAATGAGCTCTGCTCGCCCCGCCCCTCTCTGCTGAGGGATTATGAGGTGTAATGTTTACTTTAGCCACATTTAGCCGCATTTAGCTGCGTTTATCGGTGAAACTTGCCAAGAAGCACATAATTAAGAAAGGCTATTTGCAAGGATGCATAAAACCCCCCTTATACTCACTTCTGCTGTGGGTGAAGTTGCATCAGGAATGATTTACATGAACATAGACGCATATGTAGACTGGGATCGGCGCTTTCCTTTCAAAACCAAAAGTAACGTTAATCCTCTGCGTCTTCAGATATTCAGATGTCGGGAGTAAATGACTACTGCTATGTTCATTATTACATCCAACAACAGAACACCTCAATCGCTCAATTAGAGTCTTCCTCTGCACGACACAATGGCGATTGTATTCGGACTGTTTCAGCTCGATGAGGGCGGGTCTAAGGTAAAACGCTCATGTCAATCAACTGTGTGCCGTCACACCGACAACAAGCTGAGAATGACCTGATTTTAAAAAGGGGATATTACTTTTAAAAATTAAAAAAAACAAACCACTGGGTGGATTTGTATCATTGTAGGGTGGTTGTGTACACAAACTGCCAACACACATTAATGTTCAAACAGCATGTAAAAGTTAGTTATGTATCCCATGACCCCTTTAAGGCTGAGTTCACACTTGCCGTCTTTTTGACAAGAAAAAGTTGACAATGGCGTCTTTTTGTTGCTATAACAACAGCTGCATCAGTAGTCTATGTGTGGTGCAGAAATATCGATAAAATAGGAAGCTGGCTCTTTTCTTTTTTTGCATTTTTGCCTTTTATTTGATAGAACAATATTTAGACAAGAAGCGAAGTGGGAGAGAGAGAGAGAGGGGGCACGGAAACGGGAAAGGTCTGTGAGCCAGGACTTGAAAAAGGGACAGTAATGGCACTACTGTACATGTCGATGTGTGGCTCAAGAAGCTATCGGCGCTGCACGTCGATTTTTGAAGTTAACGGGGAGGCAAATGTCAGTTCACAACAATATAATAAGTATATCTACCGGCATCTTTCCCATTTTTTCCTTGTTGTTCTTGTTGTTATGGAAACGACAGGTCTAGCTACTTGCTTGCCATTGGTCAGCTTTTATAAAAGCGCTTGATGTAGGGCGTTTTCTTCAGAAAAGAAGACGCTCTGAGCTGCAGAAAAAGACGCCGGTGGTGGCGTTTAAAAAAGCGCTCAGGACTTTTTTGAAACGTTTACTCCATAGGATTATAATGTAAAACAGACGCTGGCAGTTTGAAAAAAGACGCCAAGTGTGAACACGCCCTAAGAATCAAAACTCAAAACTTTGTTGTTACTCCAAAAACAGCTTATATCGAAGGCAGTCTGCCAAAACAACAGCTTTTCGAATGTTCTACTCTATGATGTAATAGTGTGGCTAAACACCACCTCCGCAGAAGAAGATGTTTAGCCTGTTTAGCTCTGCCAACCAATTCGCACATTGTTTACCACAGAGGCAAACGTGCAGATCTACGCAGAAACCAAGCAATAAAGATGTCTCTATAAACAACCAGATGCTCTGCAGTGCCAATTTGTGGACAAAACTTGTCTTCGATGCAGAATTTTCAAAAAGATTGAAATTAAAAGACGATGCTGTGCTGACTATATTGGATCCAACAGTGATGTTTAAACAAAAGTGTGAGGAACTGTTTTCTTTACGTGGTCACTATTGCTTCCTCTGTTATTACAGATCGTTTTATATGTATTGAGTTATTTATGCATTTTAAACCTAAGTCACAGTGGCGTCCATCTATGAGGAATGAATGTACGCTGGTAGCCAATCATAGCAGGGCATTTACTTTTGAGTCTACAATCTGCCACATCTATTCAAAAAGAGTGTTCTGCAGAGGGGGGTTAAAAACCAAACTGTCACAACTTAGGCAGGAACACACGAACAACGACGTAGTAAAGAAACAAACATTTAATAAATCCAAAGGGAACAGGTAGACACAGGAACACGGAGTAGAAACATCAGGATAACATTAAAGACCAACAAGAGTACAGGGGAAAACACACACCTTATATACACAGACTAATAACAGACACAGCTGCAGACGATGAGGGAGAAACCAAAACACACAGAGCTGCGGGGGAGAATGGGAGAAACCAACAGGAAAGTCCGGGGGTGTGACATTACCTCCCCCTCCCGGAAGGCACGTCCTCGTGCCGACAAACATACAAAAGGGAACAGTACCTAGTCTTTGGAGGGGGCTTAGGTGGAGGACGGACTTCCGAGAGGAGGGAACAAGATGCAGTCCAGGGTGGTGACGGAGGGAGGAGCCAAGGAGGTGACAGGAGGGGGCTGGAGCAGGAGGAGCCAGGTGGGACCCAGGCCGCAGCCAAGATGTCCATCCACGGTGGAGCCGATGGAGGGAGGAGCCATGGTGGAGGAGAGGCTGACGACTCCATGGATCCGACCGACGGAGGCGGAGCAGGTGGTGGTGGAGCCCGAGGCGGAGACGGAAAGCCGAAGATCTTGGGTGACACCGCGGATCCGGAGGGCCAAGGCGGAACCCAAGGCTCTGGCGACCAAGGCGGAGATGGAGATCCGGAGATCCGCGGCGGAGCCGGAGCGACAGAGGACCGAGGCTGTGCCCACGGGAGGGAGGAGGTCCACAGAGCCGGTGGGACGGAGCGACGAGGCACAGCCGGAGGAGTGTAGTCCTGAGGCGAAGGTGGGGCGACGACTGACCAGGGCGGAGCCGGAGGGCCGATGGAGCCCGGTGGAGCTGGTGGATCGACGGGCGACGGCGGAGATGAGGGAGCAGAGAGCCGGGGTGGAGCCGCAGGGTCGGAGGGCCGAGGTGGAGTCCAGGACTCTGAGGCTGGAGGCGATGGTGAGGGATCCTCCAGCCCTGACACCGATGGAGACTGGCAGACCTGCGGCGAACCCACCGCACAGATGGTGGGCTGAGGGTGAGCAAGGGGACAGACAGTAGACAGCGGGGATTCAGGAAGGCTGGGCGGAACCAGCGGAGATTCAGGACTAGGCAGAAGAGGGAGGGTGGGTGGGAAGTCCAGGCAGATAGGCATTTCCATAACACAGTCCATTACATCCCCAAAACCTTGTTTCAGCTCACCCTCAGTGATAGTGCAGTGGGCGGGGCTCTCTACCGCCCTCTCTTGCTCCACGAAGCACTCCACCGTCGCAGATGTAATGGCCGGCTCACGCACCTGATCAGCAGTTTTGACCCTTTTGGCACTCCATACTGCTGTCGCTCCGAGCTCGGGCTTTCCGTCTACGATGGGCTCATAATCCGTCGGTCGGGGAGGCTGGCTGGGCTCTGGGTCTGGAGTGACACTGACGAGATAGTCCTGGGAACAGGCGGGAAACGACGGTCTGTTTCTCGCCAGTGTCCACTCCACAAACGCGGCGAAGTCCGCTCGAGGGCCGTCTTCGGACGACGGCGCTCTGCATGATGCGTTTAGACTAGCCTCATAGAACGTACAGAGCGCGTCGTCCGGGTAGCTGGTGGTGATAGCTACTAGTTGGAACATCACGGTAAATCCCTCGAGCGGTAAATCCCCCTGCTTCAGCCGGAGGAGGATGAGTTCAGGTCGAAGGTGATGCATGTTGGAACACAACGGAAACAAAAGACTGAAAAACAGGACGATAAACAAAACGGGGTGGAATACACGCAAAAAAAAAAACTGTTTAGGTTGGTCTTTCTGTCACAACTTAGGCAGGAACACACGAACAACGACGTAGTAAAGAAACAAACATTTAATAAATCCAAAGGGAACAGGTAGACACAGGAACACGGAGTAGAAACATCAGGATAACATTAAAGACCAACAAGAGTACAGGGGAAAACACACACCTTATATACACAGACTAATAACAGACACAGCTGCAGACGATGAGGGAGAAACCAAAACACACAGAGCTGCGGGGGAGAATGGGAGAAACCAACAGGAAAGTCCGGGGGTGTGACACAAACAGAAAATAACGTATTACTTCTAAATTATGTTTTTTTGATGTAAAAATCTTGATAACATCTCAGAGAACAGTACAAAATAAAAAAACAAAGGCAGTTTTACACACATTGAATCAAGTGACTCTAGTTTTTGTACCTCTTACATAATCATCTTAATGAGCACAATAATGCATACAAAATATTGTGATGTTGGTTTTATATTAGTCAAGCACAGCATATGTTATAATAAACTGAGATTTTTCTGTTCAGGCCAGGTTGCTGGCTGTGTATGATGGGTGTTTGTGGATACCAGGGTTTCAGAAGCTTGGGATAGGAAGCGGTCAGGTATATAACAGGTCCCTCTGTGTGTGATTTGTTGTTGCTTTATGCTGAGTCATTAAGGATGGCTGTGATTTAAATCGAAAGTGACTAAACTGATGCCTGGTCCAGCTTTTAAACTGAACACATCAGCTTAAACAAAATATCTTTGCTTCCAGTGTCCTTCATAGGACAAAAACTCCTTAAAACATTATGCTGGGATCTCTTCTGATTGTAATGTCTACTGTCAGCGTGTGTTCTATCCACCTTATTTTTAATTTAATATTGTGGGTCCCATTGACTGCCATTATATGACTGACAGACTGCAACAGTTTGAGTTAAAAATCTTTGTTTGTGTTCTACTGAAGAAACAAAGTCACCTACATCTTGGATGGCCTGGGGGTAAGCAGATAAGCATCAAATTTTCATTTTTGGGTAAACTATCCCTTTAAAAGTGGACACAGCCATATCTGACTTCAAAGTGCAAGGCTCCCTGTGTCATCTGCTTGATTAATTTATCTTAAAAAAGTGTTATGCTGCATGATGTTGCAAAACAGATATTTGTTGTCAGATTATTTTATCATATTCATAAACACACTGATTTGTAGTGCAAATAGTTTTACCATTTACTTCACTTTGTTATTCTTTTAGTTATTTACAAATTCCACATTTAGAGGAAACAGATTCTACATTGAAAAAGGTGGATGAGTGCTAATACATTTGGAAACAGAAAAAGACACTGGCAGCATATGTTGATGGAACATTATTGGTACATAACACATAACTGGATTTATGTAATACATGTTTTTATGTAATATAAGTCAGCATGAAAAATTGAAACAAGACTAGAAGAGGTTTCCCATTCCCTAGATTCATTTTTATTTAATGAAATACTTTTCTATCTGCCTTGTGGCCACAGGCAGATTTCTTTCATTCTTTCTTTCCCTCTCCACTCTCTCTGTCTCCCTTAGTGAGTCATTTGTTTACAAGCTCATTTTCACTATTATGGCACAACTCAAAGGTTGTTATCTCAGAGACAGTATTCTAAAACACTGGACACTGAATGCCATGAAATGATCATGGGGCAGTTATAAGACAGTGATAAGACAGACTTACCTGTTGTGAGACGTCTTAACCTCCTCTCATCTGAACAAGCAGCCCATTTTAGAATGAGGCTTGCACAGATTCTTGCTATGTAAATGCAGAACAGAAGTCAGCCCCAGAGGAAGCCTACAGTGATTAACATTAATTAGATTGCAGTCGCAGAGTAGAGCCCAGACCCCCTTAATTACCGGAGAGAGATAGGGTGGAGTACCTTGACACAGCGTGCTGCCTAACCTCCGGCATGTTCTGTTGAAAATGATCTGCTGAGAAAGAGACAGAGTAAGGTACTGCTTATAATGGTTATCGCCAGAAAACAAGAACCTTAAATAAAATGCATGGCAACATACTGTAATATAGTCACTCTACTGTCCCATTCCTCTTAATTTTTAGGACAACCTCCTGCTACCCCCTCTCCCACCCTATCTTTCCCAGTTCTGTCTATGAACAGTAAGTAGAGCAGGACACCCTTTTAAAAAGCTGCAGGGCAGTGGCTCTAGAGACCCAGCAACTGTTACAGCCTTGATACCATGGGCCATGAGAATTGGGTGTTAGACACTCAAACTGGGGCACCCAAATGCGAAGAGTTCTGGTTTTATGGTGTATTTTGCTTAAGGCAGGTGGTACTGTATTTAAGCTCCAAAGGATTTTGCTCCTGTGCTCCCAAACAATTTTGAAAATTCTGTCATCATTTACTCACCTTTATTAGGGGTGTAATAATACAATCAATTAACTAATGATATGATGTTCTGATGGAACACGTACAAAAAAACTCGTTTAACTGTTATACAATGGTGTGAAATTGTGAAACTAGTTTTTAGATTACTTTTTCTGTATAAATGTATTTTTCGACAACGAGAGTAGGCTATTTCAGTTTGTCGTGTTTGTCCACTAATTTTGCACACACTGAATTAGATTTTTTCCCCCCATTTGTATCATGGCCTGTTTTGAATCTGTAAATATCATATTTACTGGGTAGAAGAATTGATGTTATGATAAAACATCTGGCTCAGATATAAATTTGCTATCCTAAGTACAACAAAAACTAACATTTTGAAATATTTTTACTATTTAAAATAACAGTTTTTTATTTTAATATATTTTAAAATGTTACATATTCCTGTGACCACAGCTAAATTTTCAGCATCATTATATGATCGTTCAGAAATCATTTTAATATGCTGATTTGCTGTTCAAGAAATATTTTACAGTTTTTTTCAGAATTCTTTGATGAATGAAAAGATCAGCATTTATCTAAAATAAAAAGCTTTTTTAACAAAGCTTTTATACATACATACATACGTACATATATGTATTTCTTTTGCTAAATAAAACTTTTTTTAGCAAAGATGCTTTAAATTAATCAAAAGTGATGATAAACACATTTATATAATGTTACAAACGATTTCTATATCAGATAAATGCTGTTTCTATTCATCAAAGAAACCTGAAAAAATTCTCTGCTGTTTTCAACCTAATAATAATAATATTCAATGTTTTTTGAGTAGCAATATTACATAGATGTCTGAAGGATCTTGTGACTGGAGCAATGATGCTAAAAATTCAGCTTTGACATCACAGGAATAAATAACATTTTAAAATATATTCAAGCAGAAAAGTTTACTGTTTTTTTTTTCTGTACTTAAATAAACGGAGGCTTTGGTGAGCAGAAGAGACTTCTTTAAAAAAACAAAAAATCTTACTGTTCAAAAACTTTTGACTGGTAGTAATTATTTTTCTTAGAAAGTATATTATCAAGATATTATACTTTGTATTAGCTATTCTTTTAAAGCCTCTAATTTTAAAATTTTAACTGATGAAAGACTAACTCAGAAATATATGATTATTAAGGTACCTTACATAAAATATGCACATTAAATAATGCATTTTCAAATAAAAAAAAACAATTTTAAAACAACCTGTCTATACCAGTGTTCATTTAAAATCTAGCCATTGAATTCATGGTAGATTTAAGGTCCTGTTTTATCCTGAAGGGAGATCCCAGAATAGAACAAGACATTAAGCAGAGCTTAAAACAAAGCAAACAGTGAGAGCTTGGGGTATAAAGTGCTGCAGGAGGGGCTGGAGAACAGGCTTCAGTGCGAGAGATGTGGCAGCGTATCTGTGAAAACAAGGGAAGATAGCTGATACCTTTCATTTTAATGCACTCTATTAGTCAGACCACCGTCTGTTGTTCTGAGAGAGTTTCGACCTTTGTTCCTGTGACTGCAGTAAGCAATGAGTTTGCATGATTCCAAACCCAAACAGTCCAACAGGGGTAATTCATCTGCTTGAATACGGAAAGAAGAAAAGAATCAATTTCACAGGTAAACAATTGTGCTGACAAAGCCATTCAGCAGTGCATGAACTGGTCATTCAGTTTCAGCCACCTGTCAGCCACACAGAAATTAATGTTCTAATGGCCATTAAGGGGCGGCGTATTATGCATATAGCTGAAAGGCATTTGTGTAAACGAGAAGATAGCCGATACCTTTCTTTTTAATGGACTTTATGGTATGCTGACTGCTTCCGTCGCAGATTAGTCAGACCACTGTCGATCAGCTCACTTTATTGAGGCAGGGCAGTCTGTTTTCACCAATAAGCAAGGTTACATGATTCTCAGTCAAAACAATACAGCGGCAGCAATTTATCTGTTGGAATACAGAGGAGAGATAAAAATCATTGTCACAGGTAAACAATTGTGCTGACAAAGCCCTTGAACACTGACATGCCGGCTCATTCTAATCACGCTACTGTCAGCCAAACACAACTGGACATGTACTACACATGGCATTATTGATTGAAAATTTAATAGTACTTGCATGGTACTCCGAAGAACGTTCCAGGGTTTAATGTTGTTAGGCTACGTTCACACTGCAGGCAAATGTGACCCAAATCCATTTTTTTGCTCACATGTGACAGTCTGAACAGTCATATTGGAATTCATGCGACATTTACGCTGCCCTACACAGGCAAAGTGCAGTAACTACGCCAGCACTGAAACTGAGAAAAATGCCTTTAAAGATTTTACACCAGCCAGTTAAACATGTTGTGGGTAGATTAGTGATGCATTCATGTAATGCCTTCTTAGGAAGAAAATTTTTAAAGATAAAAACCATGACAACTGATGTGACCTTTGACCACCAAAATACAGATACTGCATTCTGCCTATGGATGACCTGAAAAAACTAAAACACTATTGCAAAAGCAAAGTGCAGTATCTACAAACTAAATGTGTACATCTAACTTTCTTGTTGTGTTTCTTACTACATTGATTGTTTTTAATAACTTTAATAGTTTCATTGATGTTTGCATGCTGTGAATGTTACAATTGCTCAGTAGTAAGCCTCAATATTAAGAGTCATCTGCTCCTTTCACAACAGAGAGTGTTTTGCTCATTTTTTAAAAAAAGTAATTCATTACAGACCTAGGTTGCTTTAAAAAAATAGCTGAAAAAAACCACACAATTTAAACAAAAGAACAACAACAAACAAGTAGCCTAGTGTGAGTAGGCTATTCTCAAACATGTACATTTCCTATTTATGCTATCTATACCCTTAAAGCTATAATTTAGCTAGTAATTACAATAGAGGATTCTTATGTATTCTTAGCTATCTGTGAAATCCAAAACACTGATTGGCAAGATACACTCTGACAACTGAAATGCAGATCGTTATTCTTGAATATGACAGGACACAAATAAAACTGGCCAGTTCTAGTAAATTTACTGATTATGCAAAAATCCATCATCATAAAAGCAGGTGCATCAGTCTTTTAATTAGGTTGCCATTTTAAGGCTGACTTATTCTATCTAAATTCTGTTTTAACCATGTGATCTAACATGGTTTGCAAATTGCGGATTGACAGCTATTTCAATACCCTTGATGCTGGGGGCACTAGTCCGGTTGTCACTTTGCTGAGGAGGCATAGCTCACTTTGCCTAACAATATGACTTTACCGGAGTCAGCTAACTTTTGAAGGAGTAACCGCTGTCACTACAATTGGATCAGCTGCCTGAAACATGGAGAGATGTCCAAATCAAAATCTTTATATTGTCAGAGTGGATAATTGCCTTCAATGGAGCAGTGCAGGTAGGCTAAAATGCTTGTTTAATTTGCTAGCGGCTGGGTAGTTCATGTAAAATGATTATAAAGCTGTCATTTGCCTTGCTAAAAGTTAATATTTTGCTATCTTCCTTACCCGTCTTTGGATATTGTGTAACGGCAGACCGCAAATGTGATGTCAAAGCTGGGAAAACAAAGCTAGAGCGCAGTAACATCACTTACTTCGGTTTGCCTTGGTATTCGTTTGTATTTTGTAGTTACTGCAATTTTGACACTCTCGTTTCTCTGAAACGGGACAAAATTGAACCAGGAGACTTTGCCACAAGACAAGTTGTCACAAAGCCCATTTTAAGCCTTAACTCATTTTTGACCAAATATGTAGTTATTGCACTTTGCAAATAGTTTACTTGTGTGGTTATGAGTGTGCCAAAATGATTTTCAATAAGTAAGCAGTGTGTACCTGCAAACTGAATGTGAAAGAGGTCAGGCAGAGGCACTTGATCCTTATAAGAAACTTAGATTAATAAGAGAATTCTTAAACTTATACCATTTGTTGAGACGGACATGTGTTTTTTATGCATCATGGAGTTGATGATTTTGCATGTTGATAAATGCATGGTATTGCTCTATTTAGAAAGTGAGTGTGTGATCATTTGTGTTGATAGGAATTGCCCCATTAATAATCATTTGGACAGTGCTGTCATTTGAGATCTAATAATGACAATGCAAACAAATACAAAGCTAATGAATGACAAGCTATTAACTGGTTAATTAGCTGACTGAGTTCATAAAACTGTTTACTGTGGATGTTAATTTAGTACTGTGTAAACAACAGACCTTATTGTTTCCATAAAACTGAGCTTTAAGGTGACGTTTATATTCAATGGAACTTTGTTTCCACCACTGAATAAATACATTTTTTTTTAATTGAATTGCATGATATAAACTTACACTTGTGAGCTATGTGTGATATAAACTCGCAATTGTGAGGTATAAATTTAGATTGCAAGATATAAACTCACAATCCTGACTTTTCTGTTGTAAATCCAAATTTGAGGGGGAAAAAGACTGATATATTCTCAGAATTGCGAGTTTATATCTCACAAATCTGATTTAACGTGCAATTATGTTATAAAGTCAGAATTAAGAATTTTCAATTCTGAGAAAAAAAGTCACAATTGCGAGATAAAAACTCGCAATTAAAGAACTTAGAATTGTGATAACTGTGAGTTTATTTCTCAAAATTCTGAGAAAAGCTTATCTCTCGCAATTCGCAATTCTGAGAAGAAAGTCAGATCTGCGAGATGTAAAATTGCAATTGTGAGAGAAAAAGTTGCAATGACCTTTTTTTATTATTATTATTATTCAGTGACGGGAATCAGGCTTCCATAATTTTCTGTCTCTAAACAGAATTGCAAAATAACATTTTTTAATATAAACAAATACTATTCTAAACTAAAAAAAAAATTGCAATGAACAAAATTAAAACTTGCATCTTTGCTGGCCAAAAGGATCGCATCAGTTCTGCATTTTTATTTTTTAATAATAATAACATGCAGTCAAAATCAGGAACAGAGACAACTATTTAGTTTTTTTGTATCCTGCTTCTGTTTGCATGCTTTTTAAAAGACAGCACATTTGCACTTAGTAGCAGTGGATTTCACTTGAATCAATATCTGCAGCTTTTTACAAGACAGGGTGTGTCCTTATGTATTATACACAATGAGCGAGGAATAGGCATCCTTACACTGCTAGGATATTTAATTTTCACTATTCATTAGATAGTCCCACCCCAAATTCACACTTTGGTTAAGCGAGTGTTCTTATGTCATGCTCAGCAGGCGACTCAAACAAACAGATTGCATTTCTGATTAGTGCAGAAATTTCTTCCCGCACCTTTCACCTTGTATATATCATACAGTAAAGCTCCTTTCATATTCAGAAATGTCTTTGGAGCTGTTCTGCTGCTAGCCGTGAATATGTACACGCACAGAAAACCAAACAAACCACACCAAAGAGTGTCGGCAGCACTTTAGGTTGACCACTGTTAGAGAGGAAGTCAAGGGAGAGGCTGTGTTTTTATTTTGAGGCCAGAGTTTTGGTTTGGGTGTTGCCTGTGACTAAGAGTATATATTGGCAGCTTGTGCTAAGTGCTGTAAAAATTACAGTGAGGTTTGTGATGGAGTAAGTTTAAATAAACTGCTGTCAGTTTGTGTAGCTACAACAGGCTTCAAGTTCATTATGAGATGATGACGTCAGGATAAGTAACTGTTGTTAATAAATTAGTGGGGTGTTTACTGAATATACAATAATGAATTGCTACCTCTCACTCCTTCAAGACTGGCCAGCACCATCTTTCCCATTAATCTCCCATCAGTAGAGAGAGCTACTTATTTCTGCTTTAAGTAGAGGAACTTCACTGCACGTTAATGGCATAACAGCCGTGTGTAATGTACATTTAACAGCCCTCCTTTCTGTACACATGTCATCTTCACTGGCCAGCCAAGCTAGGCGGTCTGAGGCTTGAGTGGAATATATTTATGAATTACTGCAGGCTAATGGAATTTTGTTGTGTGGATTCAGTGTTAAGCATGCTAGCACACATACACAGGAAGTTTGTGGTGATGTGGCCAACAGCCTTTTATGCCTCTGCTCTTTTCTGCACTTGCCTGCGAGTGTGTGTATTTTCTGTTAAAACCTTTAACATGCATAATTTAGAGAAGATTCGCACACATAGCATAGTTGAGTATATTTTGAAAAGTCTGTCCTTGGTTAAACTTGCTAATGCACTGTTAACTGACAGACATAAACACAAATTTGAAGAAAAGGACCTGTGCATTAAAAATAAAACCTTTCGGGTGGTCACGTGACCCATACACGCGATGGTTGAGAGATACTGATGCTCCGTCCAAACCCCCTTTCTTTTGCCATTTAAATAGTTTATTGTACTCGACAGTCAGAATTTCCTATTTGCAATAGTGTCAGCATTATGTACGGAAACAGAAAACAGGACTCTTCGCCGTCCACAACCCCCTCTGGGAAGAAAAAGATGAAGCTAGCGAGCAACAAAGCTAATCTGACTGACGCCATTGCGGAGGCGCTTTCGAAACAGCAAATATCGCTTGAAACAACGGTTCAGAATGCTATACGAGTGGCCATGGAAGATGTTAAATCATCTCTGATAGAGCTCCGCCAAGACGTACAATCTCAAACGAACACGGTACAAGACTTAATATCAAAGGTCGACAAGATCCAGGGTGAGACGCGACAGATGAAGAAAGATTTAAACATGTGCACAACAGAGCAGCAAAGCCTCACTTTGAAAATTGCGGAGTTGGAGGACAGGTCTCGCCGTAATAATGTGCGTCTGGTAGGGCTCCCGCAGAGCTGTGAAGGAGATGACACAATAGGTTTTCTTCAAAAGATGCTCCCTACCTGGATACCAGTGCTGAAGAAGAAGGGACCGATCGAGATCGACCGAGCGCACAGAGTGTACGGCTCTGGTAAATCCCGCACTTTAATCTTTTGCGTGTTAAGGTACCAGGACCGGCAAGCGATTCTCCAGGGAGCCAGAGAAGTGATGAAAACCGAACCGATTCGTGATCAGGATCACCTGCTGCGTTTCTTTGCCGACTATAGCGGGTTCACCTCCCGTAGACGTCAGGCCTTCAGAAGTATTCAAAAGGAGTTGCATGCGCTGGGAATTCCAAACTTCCTTATTTACCCTGCCATTCTTCGCGTTAGTTATGGTGGGAATCAACACTCATTCGATTTAGTCAAAAAAGCGGAGGAATTCTTAGTGGAAGCCCGTAATGGGCACGCATCCGGTGCCAGACGTTAACTGGCTTTTTATGGTCCATCGCCGCCTGAGTCTATGGAAGGGTAAAGAGTCCATGAACGGGTTAGGAGGAAGTGCCTCTGTTAGTAAAGTAAAGTGCGTACAATGTAACGATCTGTCTCAGAGGATTTGAGTCCTGAGATTTTTGTTCATATACATATATACTTTTTTATTATTATTATTTGTTTTTTTATGTTTATTCATTTAATTGTATTTTTTATATTTATTTTATTAGTAGTATAATTGTTTAAACCCATTCATTTATTTATTAATTTGGTGAGGCTCTTGCCCTCTGTTAATTTATTTTGTAGTCCACATATATTTTGACTGTCATTACTGCTTACATTATGCATGCTGTTTTACTTCATATTTCATGTTCAATAGAAGAGGGGGTTTGACGTTGACTTTCTGGTGAACGAGGGTGGATGTTGCCACGGGCCCTTATAATGTTAGGGGATTTTGCGGTCTCAGATAGGGGGTATTTGTTCATGTTATTTCTATGTATCTTTTGCATTATTTTGGTTTTGTCACAGGTCAGGCAGATATATTTTGGTTGTGCAAAACTTCCTAAAATTCGCACCATTTTCCCAATAGATTATGGATAAATTCAAAGTTATATCGCTTAATATCAGAGGACTTAATAGTCCTAACAAAAGAGCCAAACTTTTGATTTACTTGCACAGGAAAGCGGTTGATATCACTTTAATTCAGGAAACCCATCTAAAGAGAGCAGATGTTCAGAGGTTACAGAATACATTATTTAGAGTGGTGGCTTTCTCTACTGACAATACTAAAACTAAAGGTACTATTGTTTTGATCTCTCGTAGATGTAACCTCAAGATTGATAGAGAGAGCCAAGATCAATCTGGTAGACTTGCATATATTTGCACAAACATTAAAGGGAAGAAAATAGCATCAATGTATCAATCTATGCCCCTACAATATTTGAGGCAAATTTTTTTCCACAAATTACTAACCACTTGATCTCGCTGCTAGACTATTCTCTGATTATTGGGGGGGATATGAATGCCGTTATAGATCCTGTATTGGATAGATCTTCCTTGTGCAATCAAGTTCAGCTCAATTCTTCTGCTGCTCTTAATAATTTTGTAAAAGCACTAAATTTGATCGATGTTTGGAGATCTGGAAACCCCCTGAGTAGAGATTATACATTTTTCTCGACATGGCATCTCTCATATTCAAGAATAGATTATCTACTGTGCTCCAAGCAACTTTTGATTTCTTTTGATCAGATGGTGATACTTCCAGCTATTCTTGCAGATCATAATCCTATAATGGCAGATTTCAATTGTAATTTGTTAGCTGAAAGATCTCAGCGGTGGCGTTTTAACATTTCTCTTTTACTGAATAACCAGTTCGATGTAGATTTTAAGGCCGGTCTGTCTGAATTTCTTTCATTTAATATTGGCTCGGTTAAAGACCCTATATTTATGTGGGAAGCCACGAAAGGTTTTATCAAAGATTTTTCGATATCCTTTGCTACTAATTTAAAAAAGATGCAAAATCAGAGAATCGACCATTTAGAAAAAGAATGTCAATCACTTGAAGGTTCGTTAAAATCTTCATTTTCCAACTCGGTATTTAAGACACTTCAAATCCTTAAGGCTGAACTGAATGATCTTCTGAGAAGGAAAGCCGAATTTGTACTTCACAGAACCAGACAGAACTATTATTTTAGTGGTGCTAGACCTAGCAAACTTCTAGCCCTTAGATTGAAGCAAAGTCAAGCGAAAGCGTACATTGATATAATTAATCACCCATCCAAAGTACTGGTTAGGAATGGCAAAGAAATGAACTCTGCATTTTCTGATTTCTTTTATAAACTTTATATATCTGAACTTAATCCCTCAAGTCCAAGCTGTACCACTTTCTTGCAGTCTCTTACTTTACCTCGTCTTAGTTATGAAGAAGCGGATCAATTAGGGCAGCCTGTTACCTTGGAGGAACTTAAAGAGGAGTTACAGGGTGCTAAAAAAGGCAAGGCGCCAGGTTTAGACGGGATCCCTATTGAAATATTTCTTAAATACTTTGATCTACTCTGTCCTGTCTTCCTGACGGCCATTCATGCAGCAGTAGAAGCTGGGGCCTTCCACCCACAGTTGAATACAGCACTTCGTTGATACCCAAAAAAGGGAAGATCACTCAGAGTGTGCAAATTACAGAGCCATTAGTTTGTTAAATACAGATATTAAATTGTATGCCAGAATTTTGGCCTTGCGACTGCAACGATATATAAACAAATTAGTTCATCCAGATCAGACCGGCTTTATGCCAGGTAGATTGGCGGCTGATAACATCCGTAGATTACTGCATGTCATACACGAATCCCGAGCTTGTCCCACTCCAGCAGCAGTTCTTTCCTTGAATGCGGAGAAGGCATTCGACAGGCTGGAGTGGGACGTCCTCTGATCTGTTTTGGATGCCTTTGGCCTTGGAACAAATTTTGTGAACATGATAAAGGTATTATATAAAAAAACCCAACGGCTTCTGTCATAACCAGTGGGGTACATTCTCTACCTTTTCATTTAAAACGTGGCACCAGACAAGGGTGCCCGTTATCCCCCATGTTATTTGCATTGTCGCTTGAGCCACTATCCCAGCTGATTAGACAGGAAAACATTTGTTCAATTTCAGTTAAGTCCTACAAACAACATACATCTCTCTATGCGGATGATATATTACAGTTTATTTCAGATCTACAAGCTTCATTTCCTCGGATATTGAAGGTATTTGGAAAGTTTGGTATGCTTTCCGGATACAAAATCAATTGGGATAAATCCGCTTTGCTTCCACTTAATTGCATGGCTAAAAAAGTCAGACTACCATGTAATGTTCCCATACAAACTTCCATGAGTTACTTAGGCATTGTTGTTCAATCATCCCTGCAGGCTATTCCAGATGCCAACTATCCTCAAACTCTAACCAGGGTGGAGCAAGATCTCCAAAGATGGACCTTAATGCCCTTATCACTACACACCAGAATAGCGAGTGTTAAAATGAATGTTTTGCCACAAATTAATTTCCTTAGTTCTATGATTCCGTTACCTGCTCCTAAAAGGTTTTTGGCTCAAACTTAACTCTATGATTCGTAAAATTCATCTGGAATGGGAAACAGCCTAGATTAAAATTTGAAACTCTGCAGCGTGCAAAAGATAATGGGGGATTAGGTCTTCCGAACTTTGAATTATATCATAGGGCTTTTCAAATAAGATGCATCAATGTTTGGCTCAACCCGCTCTCTAGGGTTTCTTGGAGAGAGACTGAAATGAGTTTAGCACATAAATATAGGTTACAAGATATATTGTTCTCTGGGCTAAACAACAAACAATGTATGCAAGCTTTTGGTCCAATCATTGCCAATACAATACTCAATTTTAAACTGATGGAAAAATGCATTGAACATTCACATAACTGGCACACCCATACTCCTATTTGGTATAATAATGATATTCGTTCTGGTGGTGCACCTTTTTTTTCAAGAGATTGGATGCAGAAAGGTATTTATACACTGAAATATATTTCTGGTTCTAACTGCATGTTAAGTTTTCAAGAATTATGTGAGCGGTATGGATCTGAACCCCCCTCTATGTTCTTATATTTGCGCCTAAGGTCGGCCATGAAGGCCTATGGGGTTCCCTGGGGGGAAAATCTACCTGTGCATCCAATTGTTGCCTGGTTTGATCTGTCCTCTTCTAGCCATTTCACCTCATGGATGTACAGAAAGGCCTTAGTGGCTACAGCAGAACACTTAGCTATACAGCACACTTGGGAAAGAGACTGTCAACAAGAGGAAGGTGTTACGGACTGGGGAAGAGTATGGTTGAACATTTTTTCTTCATCTAAAAATCCCAATCACCAACTGATTCATTATAATTTCTGTCACGGAACTTATTGGACCCCACTTAAAAGACATCGTATTGATTCCTCCTTTAGTCCCTTCTGTGATAAATGTTCAGACCAACAACTCGGATCCTTTTTTCATGTGATGTGGGAATGTGAAAAAGTTAAAAAAATTTTGGAATGAGGTGTGTACCATCTTATCAGAAATTATTGATTATTATATACCGTTGAACCCGTCAATATTATTACTGAGTGACGATTCTCTGTTAAATTTCTCTAAGCTACAAAAAACTGTTTGGCTGGCCGGCTTAACATCTGCAAAAAAACTCTTAGCGCAACACTGGCTTCCACCACATAGCCTGGATATGTACAAATGGTTGATACAACTTCAGGACATTATAATGCTTGAAATATCCACAGCTCGGGTGAACCTGGCACAAATGTCTACATTAAAGATCTGGACTATAGCTGCTGAGAAGATTTCCAAGTACATTGCACAGAACAATGATCAGGGCTCAGTATGAATGTGCCAACCTGCAGAAAGAGCTACTGAAAAAGTCCCAGTGATGTTAGTGTTGTATATGCATTACCGAAAGATCGTTCATTTATTCAGAATATGTATTGAATATTTAAATAATAACAATTATAACAGATAGAACAGCCAAAATAGCAAATGGAAACAGTCTCCAGGATTTGTCGTGATTTTTGTGTTTTTAGAATTTTTCATAAAAAAAGGAACCTTTGCCACCGGCTCCTTTATAATTATTACAGATGGTCATAAACTGGCAGGAATTAATCAGGACTCCCCAACTGTCTTTTCTATCCAGCCCCAGTGGGACATTATTGTCCAAAAATGAAAGCACAGCAGTGCCAGCACTCATAGGCGTATACGAAAAGCCCAATAGCCAGGCCCTCCCTACAGACGCAAAACACATGAATCCACAAACACAGACGCAGTCCCAAATGTGGGTGCACTGTGTTAGGCAGTGTTTGGTTACATAAGAGAACGTGACAAGCTTTCATCTTCAGGAAGAGAGGTACAACCGGAGAATGAGAGTAAGAGGTGATGTAAGGGAGAAGGGGGAGGATTTAGTGCTATTTCTGAGACACTTGAATGAGCCTCTTCCCTTCCTTTTCCCTCCATTTCGCCATGTAGTGCAGCAGAAATGCTTTGGCAAATGGGTCACTTAGCACTTTTCACCTAATCATTTACACACATCATCTTTGTCTGCAAAAAGCTCAATGTTTTATAACTCCGATTTGTGTTTAATAATGTGATGTGAACTTTCATATTTGTTATAGCAATAAAATAACAGCTTGTTTCATGTGGGCTGAGTGTTTTGTCACTGCAGAAAACAGCAACTCTGCCATTTGCCTGAATCAAATAAACATGCAACCCCATAAAACTCTTAAAAGTTCATCATTTATTTAAAAATAAATATATTAATGCACTCTGTAGTTTAGTGAGTGTCAGAATACGTAGTGTTCAGCATTTTAATCAGACCGCAGTCCGTCCACACACAATGTTGTGTGTTTTGTTAAAGTAGTTCCATTGACCGAGAGAGTTTCGGGTAACTAGTCGTTAATCTTTTGATGACAGTAAGCGGGGAAACATGATTCTAAGCCCAAACAGTCCAGCGAGGGTAATTCATCTGTTTAAATAGAAAGAGAAAAGAATCAATATCAAGGCTAAACAATTGTGCTGACAAAGGCATTGGACATGGACATTGCATGAACTAGTCATTCAGATTCAGCCACCTGTCAGCCTCACAAAAATGGATTTAGCCTGTGATCTGATTCTGTTCTGTGTGTGTTTTTAATCAAACAGAATTAAACAGTACTGTTTCAAGTGTGTCCTTGCAAAATAAAACTATTAATGACAAAATAAATAAATACAAATCTAAATTTCCTGGAAACTACAGCCAGATGTGAACAAGTTTTGAAAACACAAGGATTGTTGAGTTTGAACTTTATGTTACAGGCCTTGGGTTAGTTAGGGGTCAAAGGTCATCATTAGAAATAGTTTTTGCGTTCCCTGATTTTGTCTGCTGCACTGCACCATTACACCTGGCTTGTTACTAAGATCTTTTTGCTGCACTACGGTGTTGCTGCATGTAGTTTCACCTCTGAGATTGGAAGTGTTGCTCAAGCATGTGGTCTTGGTGTAAGACTTCATGCGTGGGACTTGCTGTAGGAGGCTTGCACAAGGCCATGTTATGCGAACCATTCTGCTCACCTGTAAAGAAATGTAAGGACACGCTAACAGGCGGAGAACTCATTGTACTTCAAATTCATCAAATATGCTATGAAAATGAAAAATAAAACAGTTTGAGAGGCCAGCTTGAGGATACATTCTTGCCATTTTCAAAAAATCCAGTTCTAATTAGAATTTCTATCCTATTTTAGAACCATTCCTATAAGATTTCAGGACTTTTTGCTTTAAAGGATTTCGTCATGTTCATTTTCTTTGCAGAGACAATGTACATAAAAGAGAATGATTTAAATAGGACGCCAATCCTTTTTGACAAGGATTCATCATTTTAACAGTAAAAACCAAGTGCACGTGGTAAAATTTACTTCCTATTGTTCATTTAATGATTCTGAATTTTGGTGGCCATTTTGTTTGGATATACAATAGGTTATATGATACCTTATTGAATGTAAAAGTGCCATGCCATTTGTGATACACTGACCTGGTTTCCATTCTTGTATCGCTGATGGTAACTGATACTAATGATTGATTGGCTGGACTAAACTGATGTTGTAAGCTCACTTCACCATCCTTTCAGAGAAGAGCCTTGCCTCGACATTTATTTAGCTTATGTACTATGAGACTATTAGGGCGTAAAAGATTAAATAAAACAAAGAAACAAGGAACTTTGTGGCGTATTACTATTTTCATTGTAGCGTATATCATCAAACTCCAAAGAGAATGAGTGAGTAAACAAGTTAGAGGATGTGAGAGAAAAAAATGTGATTCAGATCCCACAAGCTGTTTATGTTTCTGTTGTTTATGTTATTGTTCCTTCATTGGGCTCATCATTATACTTTATAGCATGTTTTGGAGTACTTAGCTTCTGAAATCACTGTTAATATTATTCTAGTTTTATCATCACCGGTTTTATTTAGATCACTGGTTAAATTGTTTCTGACTGGTAAATGGAAAATGGTGTTGTAGTGTGTACTTTTTTGTGGTTAACTTTGCTAACAGTTCACACAGACCGGGGCCTAAATACCATTAAACATGATTTCTATGTTGTTAAAGCGATAGTTCACCCAAAAATAAAAATTACCCCATGATGTACTCACCCTCATGCCATCCTAGTTGTATATGACTTTCTTCTTTCAGACAAATACAATCACAGTTATATTTAAGAAATGGGTGGTGATATTCAATAGTGCATTAGAAGTCCAATAAAGTCAAGTGCGCCCTTTCCTCATGAAAAAGTGGCCCACTCAGCTCCAGGGGGTTAATAAAGGCCTCCTGAAGCGAATTGATGTGTTTTGGAAAAAAATATCCATATTAAAAACTTTATAAACTGTAATCTCTAGTTTCTGCTAACTGTTGGAAAGGTGTACACGTGAGAGTCGCGTTTCAGCGCATAATGTAGGACGTAGATGTAGCATAAGCTCTAGTTAAGTTTTGTTTACAGGAGCAAAAGAAGCAAAATTTCCTTTGTTTAGCAAAGTCTTCTTATGCTACACCTAAATCCTACATCATCCGCTAGAACGCCACTCCACTGTCTCATAAACGCACATACCACAGTTAGCTGAAGTTTTCATTCACCTCTTTCATTTTTTAAAGTTAGACATCAACGCTCTTAGTATTCCTCAATCTATTCATCATAAACAATATAACAAGAAAAAAAATGATAAAATTGTAAAGAATGTCTGTTTTCTGTTCAATTTTTTTATAAAACATCCATAGGGTCGCTAGAGACCCGAGGTATGTAAATGTTTAAGTATATTTTTTCTGCGCACAAAATAATCAAATATCGGATGACTCAATACATGCAATTCATCTTTATTCTTCGAGGTGGCACTGTTTACTAGACAATGATGGCATGATGTGTTACTCGTAATTACCGCAGGCATAAAATAAAAGAATATCATCAGCAAAAATTTAACTGGTTTGAATGGCTATACTGCAGAGCAATTTCTGTATGCCAAAAAATATAAATGTAACTGTCATTTGATGGTGGATGTGGTGAATAAGCTGCCAGCGACCAAACTATTGATTTTAAAGTCACTGAAAAGGCAGTTTTGCGAATATGGTTGAGATTGTGAATACAAGCCAGATGCTGAATGTACAGTGGAAGTGCACTCTGAGGATGACAACGATGAAAAAATCATCCGTTTAAATTGAAATTTCAAAATGAAATATGCTTTATTTTTTATGCTTAATTTTATTCTTCTATAATTGTTTTTAAAATATCAAGAGAGTTTCTCTGCTATTGCAGCAGTTAGAGATCCATCCGTGCTGGATATATAGGTCCGGGTCATTAAAGACCCGAATATGTAATAGCAAAGACTATAGAATACCCAAGACATGTCACTCGTATAGTTTTGAATGGGGAAAAATGCAACGCTCATTATGGCCGCGAAGCCCCGCCTTCTTAATGAAAGAGCCAATCGTTGATTAGTAAAGTCAGCGCGTCACTGCAGCTTCCGTTAGAAGTCCCGGTTGCTATAGAAACGATCGGCGCTCTAAGACGTGCGCTCATTACTGCGCATGCGCACTGGCTCATTTAGCAGGAAAAATAAGCGTTTTTTAACGCTATTGGAGCTCAAGGAACCATATTTATGAGGCAGTTCTTGTTGGATTTCGTTGGAGATTTAAAATATGAAATTTAATCGTAAGCTTGGTGAACAGTTTTGGAGAATTTGATGTTTCCCCATTCAAACAGATAGGAGCTGCACTTGAATGCCCGAGAGGCGTTTCAAAGATGGCCGCCGAGTGACATGACTTGCCTTAAAGGGACTTTGGTAATAGTGACTGGCGAAACATTTATGCATTTAAGGGTTAAATATGGATACGGTTCTTACAAATCGCATCATTTCGCTTCAGGAGGCCTTTATTAACTACTCAGAGCCATGTGGAGTACTTTTTATGATGCGTGGATGCACTTTAGGGTGTACTCACACTAGGCACGGTTGCCATGAACCGAGCCAGAGTACGATTTCCCCCCCTCCCCACTCCCTCTCTGGCCTGCTAATGTTACGTATATAAATGGGTGAGCATGAGAAGAGAGACTACATAAATTCACTTGTCACTCAGTTTAAGACGTTAAATTAGTTATCTTCCTTAGTAAACACCCTTTTGTTCGCCATGGCTGATAGAACCTCACTCACTCGCTCCTCAGTCATACTGACTGCGGCAGCAGCGGGGAAACGTAGTGGGCGTGGTCACTTCAATCGAGAGTGACCAATAGAAAAAGGCCCTTCATCCTGATAGGTAGAGACCGCCCACTGAGATTCATCTTTACTCGCAAGCAAAACTTTTCAACTCGCAAACAAAAAATTTAGACCCGCAAAAAAAGACAGCAGAAAAGAGAGCAACATTTGTGGTTTCGCGATGAAAAGCGTTTGAAGTGCACAAAGAAAAATAAAGATTGTAAAAAAATTTACACGCACTGCAAATAATTTTGTTATCAATTTCTTTATTTTTGAGATTTAAGAAGACTTTTTTTGCAAACTTTTATTTTTTAATTACAAAATAATTAGTTTTACTCTCAAACACAGTATGTTTGTTTGAATAATAAAGACACAAAAATAACCCCATAGGTTCGGAGCACTCACACTAGTCAAACGAACCGCGCTTTGGTGGTCAAACGCACTTTGGCACGGTTCAAACTGCCATTATAAAGCTTGGAAGAACATTTTTAAATATAACTCCGATTGTATCGCCTAGAATGGCTTGAGAGTGAGTAAGTCATTGAGTAATTTTTTTATTTTTGGTGAACTATCCCTTTAAAATAACAGAAAATGACAATTATATCAAATCCACAATAAAAGCGCTAACTTGTTAGGTCTAACCTGTTTATTCAGTTGCTATTCTAAGCTTTTAATTAGCTTGTGTTTGAGAGAGTGTGTTTTTTAATACTGTTTGTTTGCCTGTAACTTTATTCTGTATTTGTTTAGATTGCTCTAGTTATAATCTACACACAGTGCTTTCTTGTAGATGTCAGAATGAAGATTTTTAGTAGTCTTAATTGCCCTATTGTTTAAAAGCTTGGGGGTGGCAAGACTAAAAAAAAAAAAAAAAAAAAAAAATATATATATATATATATATATATATATATATATATATATACTTTCATTCTGCAAATCAATCAAAAAAGTTACTAAAAATACATGTATAATGTTATAAAAGATCTTTTTAAGCCTGCCACTTTGGGAAGGATGCAAACAAAAGGCTTTTAAAATTAACTGTGTTTTCCCCTTCTCATCCTTTTTCCATGTTCTCTCTCTCTCTTTCTCCTGCAGTGGGTGGCATTTGCCTCGCTGTTCTTCATACTGGTTTCCATAACCACATTCTGCCTGGAGACACACGAGGCCTTCAACCCCATCATTAACCGCACATATTTTAACCCTGTAGACAACAGCACCAGGTTTCACTTAGAGACAGAGACGGTTGTTTACCTAACCTACATCGAGGGAGTGTGTGTGGTGTGGTTCACATTTGAGTTCCTCATGCGTGTCACCTTCTGTCCAGACAAAAAGAAATTCATCAAAAACACCCTAAACATCATAGACTTTGTGGCTATCCTGCCATTTTACTTGGAGGTGGGCCTGAGCGGACTGTCCTCTTCTGAAGCAAAGGACGTTCTGGGTTTCCTCAGAGTGGTGCGATTTGTTCGGATTCTCCGAATCTTCAAGCTGACGCGACACTTTGTGGGCTTGCGTGTATTGGGACACACTCTCCGTGCCAGCACCAACGAGTTCCTCCTGCTCATCATCTTTCTTGCGCTCGGAGTGCTCATCTTTGCCACCATGATCTACTACGCTGAGCGAATCGGTGCCAATCCAAATGACCCACGGGCCAGCGAGCACACCCATTTCAAAAACATCCCCATTGGCTTCTGGTGGGCTGTTGTGACTATGACCACATTGGGCTATGGAGACATGTATCCTCAGACTTGGTCAGGCATGTTGGTGGGCGCATTGTGCGCTCTGGCGGGTGTGTTAACCATTGCCATGCCTGTGCCTGTCATCGTCAATAACTTTGGGATGTACTACTCTCTAGCCATGGCTAAGCAGAAGCTACCAAAGAAAAAGAACAAGCATATTCCTCGTGCGCCCCAGTTGGGCTCACCTAATTACTGTAAGTCTGCCATGAACTCGCCCCACCACAGCCCACAAAGCGACCACTGCGCTCTTGCTGCCCAAGAGGAGATTTTAGAAATGAACAGAGCAGGTAAGAGGCTTGTTTAAGCAATGTCCTTCTGTATTAAAGAAAAATCCTGAGAATTTACTCACCCCTATGTAATCCTAGATGTTCATGTCTTTCTGTTGTCAGTCGCAAATAAACTGCATTTTTGAGGGAAAACATGGATTTTTGTCCTATAGTGGGCTTTAATATTGGCCAATGGGTTGAAGGCTTTAGTGCAGCTTCAAAGGGCTCTTTGAAGTCCACTATGTGCGGAAAAATCCTGGAATGTTTTTCTCAAAAACCTTAGTTTCTTTGAGACTGAAGAATAAAGACATGAACATCTTAGATTACATGTGGGTCTGTAAATTATCAGAATTTTTTTATTCTGAAGTAAACTTTAATGTCATGGAATCAAAAATGAGATATAACTCACCTTTTCTTCCCTTCCACCTCACCATCTTTCTAGACCTGCCTGAAATCACACATGTAACCTGTTTTCAAAATCTCTCGTTTGGGAATCGTTCAAATGCAGCTCAACCATCTGGAGACATTATAAAATCTCATCGCACTGCATTCTTTACAAACATGCGTGTAGAAACAAACATGCGTCTTCACCATGGTTGCGTAACGACCAATACCCCATGCAACATTTTGCATATCTATCATATATGTTTTTCCATCAGACTCCTGTGAGGATAAATTATATCCACCCAGACAAACAGGAGCACACTCATTCAACAGCTTGCTCTTGTTTTTGGCTATCAGCTCAAGTTATGCATCCAACCTATATGTCAATACAGAATAGTTTTTATTTGATTATTAGCAACTCTCACTTTTTCATATATTGTTTATATTTGAACATTTTTGCAACATTATGTGCAGAGAAACATAAATGTTGCACTGTAGGATATAAACGTTTGCCCACAGTTTTAAACACACCCATGCATTTAGGCTATGGCATGAGCTTCTGATTTACTTGAGAGGGTAATCAGAATGACAAACTAAAGTCTTACTTGTATTGTTAATATTTGTTGTAGCTGCAGAAGTGTGGAGTAATAAACAGCTGGAAGTACTCCTGTGTTGTGAACCATACATTCATAATTAGCATTCATAACTTCTTATGTTGGTTTGAGTTCAGATTTGTGGTAAAAAGTAAAAAAGCACTGAATTTGTTGTAGCCTGTCAGCCAGCGACACAGTAAGAGGGCCTGACCAGCATAAATAAGATATTTCAGCCCACTCCACTCTGTCCTCAGCATTCTTACCATGACTAAGTGGTGGTGAGTGCCTTCATTTGGAGCACTCATTTAGAGATTGGCTGTAAAAGAGAAGTGAAGAGATGGGCTTGTTGGTTGTATCTGATCAGCCTGGGTAAAGAATCTCTCATTAATGTTTGAGAGTAATTGTGAGTGACTCCTTCATAGTGACTGGAGTGAGTAAGTGACTGGAGGGATTCCCACATTTCTAAAAGCTATAATTAATTCCAAGCTTTAAAGGGGTAGTTCACCTAAAAATGAAAGTTCTGTGGTTAATTACCCTCATGTCATTCCAAACCTATCTTTGGAACACAAATTAAGATATTTTTGATCCACATTCAAGGCCCAGAAAGGTAGTAAAAACATCATTAAAATGGTACATGTGACATTAGTGGTTCTTTAACAAAGTGTAATTTTACAAAGAATACTAAAATAACAAATTTATTCAACAATTCTTCTCCTACGTGTCACCCTTGGTGCCATTATGCATATTAATTTGTGTTCCGAAAAAGAATGAAGGTCTTACGAGTTTGGAACGGCATGAGGGTGAGTAATTAATGAAAGAATTTTCATTTTTGGGTGAACTATCTCTTTAAATGGAACAATCTATGGGTTTCAAGCTTTTTGATTTCAAGGACCATCATCCCTTTATGATGAAATATAAAGCTATACATAAAAATGGAAAGAAGAAACTCAGCTGAAAAATGTAAAATAAAATAAAATAATAATAAAAATAAGTGAAAGAGAGGACGCAATATATCTTCCCCATCAACACAATATTAAATATATGTGATATTTGAAACCAGCCTTTAGATAGCAATATGAAAAATTAACAATATATAATATCAAAATTGGTAAATGTACAATTATTGACTTGCATATAATTAGAATAGTGAATTTAGTTCAGTCTAACAGTACAAAAAAATCGAAAGTTTGGGGTAAGATTTTGACAGAAAATTATACTATGTTCAGTAAATAATCAAAACAGAAGATTACTATTTGAAATATACATTTTCTATTTATTAAAGAATCCTAAAAAAATCCATCACAGTTTTCACAAAAATATTAAGCAGAAATGTTAAGAAATGTTTCTCCAACACCAAATCAGCATATTAGAATAATTTCTGAAGGATCAAGAAAGTCTGAAGTAAGGGCTGCTGAAAATTCAGCTTTGCCATCACAGGAATAAATTACATTTTAAAGCAAATATATATTTGAACTGTAATATTATTTCACAATATTTCTGCTTTTAATGTATTTTAATCAAATAAATGCAGCCTTGGTGAGTGCAAGAGTTTTTATTTAAAAACATTTAAAAAAATCTTACTGACCCCAAACTTTTAAACAGTAGAGTATATAAAAAATAAAATAAAAATAAAAATAAAATAAAAAACAAATCTAAGTTTTTCTCTAATGACCCCCGTTTTAAAAAACAATGAATTAATCCAGTGTAACTAGATGAACAAACCACTCAGGATGCACACTGTTGTGAGAGTTTGTGACAAACTCTAAACTTTGACAACTCAATCAAAAATGATATTACTGTATTAGAGACAAGCTTAAGTATGTCAGGTATTTATACAGGGCAGAAAAGGAGAGTCCTGCCTACAGGGTTTATTTACGTAATCATTCTGTCCTGTTAAAGACAAAGCTTTGTTATGAAGTGAAAGGATGGGTTATGCCTTCTGTTTTCACACAATCTCTTTATTATTTCATTCTCTGTGTTTTTACACTGCACTGGAGCCTGTTGCTATGGCAACAGTGTCCAAGCAACCGCACAATAGGAATCGCACTCTGCAATGAGCTGCAGTCATTCACTCGCCTTGCACGACTCCTGTGCTATTCACACGGTACTGCAAAAACACACACACACACACACACACACACACACACACACCTCACACACAGTGTTAGATGGTCAGAGTTAGATAGTCTAAGGATGAAGCCAGTATAAATCAATACGTGACCTACTGTTAATTAGTGGGATAAAATATCTTTGGATGTTTTTAGGGGTTCATATGCACCATCTATATCTATTGGAAGAGACATATAATGGATAATGAATCCAGTTCAATTCTGGTTTTCGTGCCAGTTGGATTTAAAATCTAAAATAGCAAACTATACTTAAAAAAAACCCTAGATATTCTTCTTCTCCTTTATTCTATCGCACTCTCTGTTCAGCGCAGCTATTCTAAATCTCTCTTGTAAATGAGTTTACAGATGGCACAAAGGCCTTGATTATCAGCTCCATCCATTTGACTTTGGGCAGAGAACCGTAAGAATCACCAGCACATAGAGCGAAAGCATCTGTTGAATTGGCCACGGTCACAGAGACACTGCAGCTCTGTGACACTCACACACACACACACACACACACACACACACACACACACACACACACACACACACACACACACACACACACACACACACACACAGAGTCACTGTTTGAGATGAGTCAACACTCCGTCCTCTATAGACAGTGCCTATATCCATCCCTGTCGTATAGTTATTTCTAATTCCGAGGTCTCCTGAGAAATAGGAGTTGTGTAATTATCATTATGCTTTTGGCCCTGTCTTTATAATTCAAAATGGTCCACTTACACTTAAAGGGATAGTTCACCCAAAAATTAAATTCTGTCATTAAATACCGTACACTCAAAAAAATGTATTGAGAGTACTACAACGCATACGCAGGAGCCACGGTAGAACCTGGATGTGCTTCGCCTTGTTTACAGCTTTACTTATTCGATCTAGAATATATAGACAATGAACTAAGAAAAAATTGACCATCTACGTCAGAATGCCAGTTCCTGCGTGTATGCATCATCTTGTGAACGGACGTCAACGTATTCTCATAGCTACATAAAATTCTGGTTGAACCAATGATGTTACATGGACTTTTTTAATGATGTACTTACTACCATTCTGGGCCTTGAACATGGTAGTTGTGTTGCTGTCTTTGCAGGATCAGAAAATGGGTTTGAAATGACATAAGGATGATTAATTAATGATAGAAGTTTTATTTTTGGGTGAACTAACCTTTTAACTAATACTTGCCAAAGTTTTATTGCAAACATGCCTGTCACAAAATTAATATTTCAGAAGTGAATTTGGTTTGCAGATTTTATTTGTAATGCTTATTAATCCACTGAACTCTGTACAGTTTACAGAACAATGTAAAACACTCTAATTAAAACCTGACAACCATGTTTACATTTGTACGGGGCCAGTCTAAACTGATGCTTGAGGTTGTTTGTAACTTCCTGCTGTTATTCATATCATAGGGCTGAGTGCTGAGGAGAGGAAAAATCAGAAGAGTGCTGAAAGTGAGGGGGATGATAAAGAGAAAGAGAGATTTGAGGGTGTTTGTAGCAGAAATAGCAGTGAGGAAGTAGGGCAGGAGCAGCAAGGCCCCAGCAGATCTGTCCTTCACTACAGACTCTACACTGGGGCTCTACCTCTCATATGTAAATAATAATGACTGTGTGTGTACTTACAGTGAGTACGTTCTCATTCACACAAAATTAGAGGTGAATATGTCTGCTTAAAGAGATATACAGTAAATGTAATCTGCAGCTAGAAGTCTCTGGGTTTTCCTTTCAGCAGAAGGAGGATACACTCTAAAATAGCCATTATAATTTATTCATGTAACCACACATAAACACTTTGAGAAGAGACAATATTGAATTGAAGATCATTACTGGATAAATAGAATGAATTGGATGAAATTCTCTGCACTAACCAGCTGAAAAAACCTTTGAGATTTTAGTTACATAGTACTACATTTGGTAGCATTTTACCAGTATATTCCCATACATTTTACACATTTTTTTTAACAATTTATAAATTAGCCACGTGTGGTGCAGACATCTCACATGTGACTGTGAAAGGTGGCAAAACCAGCCATAGCAGCACCATATAGAATTATTAATCAGCATTCAGACATGACATTTCTTAAAAAAAGACTGACAGAAACAATCAATCGACTGATACTTCTGATCTTTCTGCTTTCTTCATTTAAAAAATATAGTGAATTAGTCAACTTTATAAACACTGATTTAAAATCTGCCATCTTTGTTGATTATACTTTTTTGAGTCTGTCACCTGAGCTATAAAACATCTATTAAAGGGTTAGTTAACACAAAAATCTCATGTCGTTCAAAAACCATAAAACAAATTAAGATTAAGATGAAATCTGAGAGCCTTCTGACCCTGACAGCAATGCAACTGACACTTTCAAGGCCAAGAAAGGTAGTAAGGACATTGTTAAAATAGTCCATGTGACATCAGTGGTTCAAGCATAACTTTACGAAGCCACGAGAATACTTTTTGTGCACACAGAAAATATAAATAACTACTTTATTCAATTGTTAATTAAAGTTGTTATTTTTGTCTGCTTTGTTAAATTACGTCTAAACCACTTAACAATGCCCTTACTACGGTTCTGTGCCTTGACCGTGGTAAGGCCCTTGCCGTCTATGCAGGGTCAGAAAGCTTTTGGATTTCATCAAAAAGATCTTAATTTTTGTTCTGAAGGTTAACAAAGGTCTTACGGGTTTGAAACAACATGAGGGTGACTAATTAATGACAGAATTTTTTTTTTTGGACTATCCCTTTGATATAATGAAATATTTAAGACTTAGATATCTCTTGAATTTGTTTTGTCAGAATTGTTGAATATTTTTAAGTTTGGCAGTCACGGAAAAACATTTTTTTTTTTTTTTTTTTTTGCCTGTACTGTAAAAGAAAAAACGGAAACAACGAGAGAGTGAGAAGAATGCCTGTTTATCAAACTATTCATAAAGATGAGTCATCTCGTCCTTCCTCTCATCTCGTCCTTTCCAGACTCTCCATCACAGAGGCTTGCATCACTTCACAACTTTTCCTGTGTGTGTGTGTGTGTGTGTGTGTGTGTGTGTTTAAGTATCAGTAAGCTGTAAGCTCATACTGTAAATGCAATAAACATAAATTCGCTCAAATAACAACAAACAATTCTGCTGCCTTGAGATTTCTTAGAAATCGTATTTTTTTCTCTATTTACAGTTGGACATGCCAGAGTAGACTGGACAAATAACAAGACATGGCCTGAATCTTGTTTAGCCTCATGTTTTATTTTCTGGCAGAACATGACCTGAGAAAATTAAAATAGTTTACCCAAAATTGTTGAATTTTGTCATCATTTACTTAACCCTCGATTTTCTTGCTTCAGTTATTTATTTTTATTTTTTTGTTAAATTGCTGCATTCATCAGGAATGGTGATGTCCAATTTTTGAACAAATTGTTTTATTTGAACCTATTTTAATTTTACTGTGACTTTAAAATCTCCAGTCCCCATTCACTGTAACTGGATGGAAAAGAACGACTACAATGTATATATGTATATCCTATTGTATTCCACAATAAGTCACACAGATTTGGAACAACATGAGGGTGAGGAAATGATTTTCACTTTGTTTTTGGGTGAACTATCCCTTTAAGAAGATATCAATATTTCCACACAATGTTAATGTAAACCATACAGTAGTGTGAATGTGTCTACAGGCTGTGCATGTTGTACTATCTATCAATAGACCATAATGAAATGTAGCCGCTCTAATATTACCAACAGGACTCATGTCCCATTTGAATAACCGCAAAGTTGAAGGCTGCCGTAGTTGCTGATAGATGCTCTTTTGTTGACAGTAATATGTTAGCAAGGGCGTGCTTGAATCAGTGTTGGCGATACAATGGAAAATCCAGGTGGGAGATATGATAGTTCACAGCGCTTTTCCCCCTGAGGAGCTCTGGCAGCGCTCTCCCTTCTCACAGGTCTGATCGATGAGGTGTAAATCGAGTGAGCAGAAGCTTCTGGCTGCCAGAGAGCTCACAGGTGAACAGGCTGGTTGCCATGAGCTGTTTCTATATATTACGCCATGGCTAGGAGCTATAATTCAGTGCTCCTCCTTTCTTTGGAGCAAAACCAGAGCTACCCCGGCTGTTTGGTCAAATAGCGGTGGAAACAATGGAAAAATAATTTTATGTAAACCAATGCATAGCTAAATTTATTCCCATACATGAGTAAAAATGTGGGATACAATTAGATTATATTATTACCATTTATGCATTTTGCAGCCACTTCTGTCAAATACAAAAGAAAATCACTGCATTTAAGCTGTACATTTAATCAGTTTATGCTTTCCTTGGGAATTGAACCCATGACCTTGGTGTTGCTAGCACCATGCTCACAAGTTGTAAGTAATAATTAAATAAATAAATAGTAATTAAATAATTCGGTTGATAATTTGGATTATGTGTCGCAGATGGAAAGTAATGGGAAAAACATTCCGCAAAGGGGAACTAGGGAAAGGCCTTGACAATGAAAACTGCCAGATGGCGTGTGACGGATTTGTCACAACTGCTGTGTCATCACGGAAGTTTATCATTTGCATGTTTTTAAGCCTTGCCAATTAGAATATTCAAACAATTTTAAACCATTCAAGTGCAATAAGACAAGACAAGACAACGTCATTCAGTACTCACGCCTGTGTGCAATGTGTACAGCGAACACAGATAGCTGCATCTCAGACAATGCACAAGCCCTGAATTGATTGATATCACTTTCAGAACAAAAATTTACAGATAATGTATTCACCCCCTTGTCATCCAAGATGTTCTTGTTTTTCTTTCTACATTCACAAAGAAATCTTGTTTTTTGAGGAAAACATTTCAGGATTTCTCTCCATATAATGGACTACTATGGTGCCGCCGAGTTTGAACTTCCAAAATGCAGTTTAAATGTGGCTTCAAAGGGCTCTAAATGATCGCAGCCGAGGAAGAAGGGTCTTATATAGCGAAACGATGGGTTACTTTCTAAAAACATTTACAACTTATATACTTTTTAACCTCAAACGCTCGTCTTGCCGAGCTAGACAACACATGCATTTGAGGTTAAAAAGTATATAAATTGTATTTTTTAAGGAAATAACCCATTTTGCTAGATAAGACCCTTCTTTCCTCGACTGTGATCGTTTAGAGCCCTTTGAAGCTGCATTTTGGAAGTTCAAACTCGGGGCACCATCGAAGTCCATTATATGGAGAGAAATCCTGAAATGTTTTCCTCAAAAAACATAATTTCCTTATGACTGAAGAAAGAAAGACATGAACATCTTGGATGAACAGGGGGTGAGTACATCATCTGTAAATTTTTGTTTTGAAAGTGAACTACTCCTTTAATGGACAAATACACCTTGCCAATTTGAACATTCAAGTGATTTTAAAGCATTCAAGCACAGAAAAAATGTGCTGGGGGCCCGTATAATCGTCACCAGCTTTCACCCCACTATGCAATGGCCCTGGGCAGCATAGTTTAACACCAGAATTGCAAAATAAAATACTGTGACCAGTTGTTGAATGAGTATGCTCTCAACCCCAAAATAAATAAATGCATGCATACATAACATCCATGTCACCAGCAAGGCTTTCCATCAACTTCTCCTGCCTACCTCTCTGTTCTGCACAAGCCCTCTCTTGCATCAGTCTTCTTCTTACATGTGCTTATGTTTGAAGATCCCAAAGTGAACGGTGAGGCAGCTAAAGCAGCGCTGGCCAATGAGGATTGTCCCCACATAGACCAAGCCATTTCCCCAGAGGACGGCCAGATCTTTAACCCAAGCGAGCCACGGGGAGACACTCCGTGTTTTCTGCTAAACGTCGGCAGACGCTCCACAAACACAGGCACCCGAGTGAGAAAGGGTATGTAACCACTGTGTGACCCTATTGTCTGACAAACATAAACACACACAAACACACAGAAATGTATACAACAGGTGTACTACCCAGTAAATACAGACAAGCAGAGCGCGCCCACAACAGACAGTTTAAAATGATGCAGCTTAACAACTGCAGTTTAATCACAAATGAGACCAAATTTGTACACCTCAACCATCTCAGAACTTAGTCAGATGACTTAAATGAGCTTAAAACTGCATCTTCTGTTTAAAGTTTCACTTCCATTAGTTCTTTTATTATCTTTATAACACTACAGTCAATATGTTTTTCATATGTAAACAAAATAAGACAGGAAGTATCAGAGATAAAGACCCTTCCCTGCACGCTCAGTTCCTTCCACAAGTCACATTTCTCCAACCCTCTTCTCTTTTAACATATTGTAAATAAGTTTTTTTCCACACCACGCTGCATTACGTCAAACTCATATTAACACACATACAGCTGCCTCCTGGGGCCAACCTTAATCTTCCCTTTTTTCTGTTTTTCTTTGTTGTTTGTTTGTTTTTTACTCGTTTCTTCCACCACTGTACATGCCTGTGGTCTGTCTCTATGTTTGTACCTCCTTCCATCTCTCCCTCTCTCCCGTCTTCCTTATGGTACCCGATTGGCTCATAGCCGGAATGTTCTCAGGGAGGTCAGGGGCGGAGCCGGCCGGCCCGACGCATGGCACACAGGGTTACCCACTGCTGCAGCTAGGCTGGGCGCACAGCCCAGAAGACGGCCATGCCAGGGTCACCACCTGAGATCCATCCCTGTTTCGCTGTCATATGCTCAAACCGCTCACAGCAGCCTTAGATAAATAAAAAAGCCCCTACACGCTATGTAGCTTAACATGCTGTCAATTAACGTCAACAAATGTAGTGACAAAAAAACCAACACACTTTTATGTTAACTGACACCTGTTCTAGTTTGACCCATGACCCCTTTAGATCACACCCAAGAATTACACCAACGACAGCGACAACATAAACCGGCAATCACTTTCGAAAGAATATCCCGCTACCATCCACCAATTTGTCATGTGATCATTTTCTAACCAATAGCGCTGTCTGTCTGTGTCTTTTGACATGTTGCTCTGTGTGAGCATGCTCTGTTTGACTTCAGATCTTACCCACAGCCAAAAGCACCACAAGATGGTCAACATCACCACCAAGCAGAACTACACACACTGTTCCCAACAAATATGTATTTTTGTCTTTTCGTGTTATACTGTATGTGTTTGTGTAAGTTTATGAGTGTTTTGAGAGGTTTGTGTGTGTGTGTGTGTGTGTGTGTGTGTGTGTGTGTGTGTGTGTGTGTGTGTGTGTGTGTGCATGCAGTGCTTCAGAGTGCACTGTTCTTTTTTTCTGTAGCATTATGTTGTGCATGTGTTGGGGCAGTCCTGCGGCCTTGCTGCACAATCTGTCCTGATGCCTGTATGGTATTGGATGAGAAAGTGAAGACTTGGTATTGCACACAGGCAAAGAATATGATGAGATGGTGTAGATATAGCACTGACATGCTCTTTCATTTTGAGTCAAAAGTCGTGGTAAGCCATTAGTGGAGAAATATGAAAAACCTTTAAGTTTTCTGTTTGGAAGTCTCCGCTTTCAAATTATGTCAGTTTTATTTTGAAATTCAAACAATTTGCACCTGCCTTAGTTTAAACGGCAGTGCAAAAATGCATGTGAACTGATCATCTATCTTTTTAAAAGACCAATTTGGAGTAGACGTCACAGTTACGTCACATGCAGCTGTGCACACATTGTGGTGGCAGAAAAACACTGGTAACAAGTTGAGGTAAAAGAGTAAAAATCCATTTAACAAAAGAAAAAAATGTATTGTTGTGCCTTTGGATGTCAGGATCATAATGCAAATCTTTTTATAGAATAGTGTAGTCAAAAACGCCGTTTGAAGCTAAATGCAGACATTTATATGGACAGACTAATGGATGAAACTTGCTATGATTACTGTACTGCATTACTGTACTGCATTTCAATAATTTAAATTAATATTGAATATAAACAATAGGTCTACGTAATATTCACATATGACAATTTATATTATGTTATCCCCCAGTTACAACACTATTTAAACCTATAAAATTTTCCTATTTTATCTCACAATTCTGACTTTTTTTCCTCACAAATGCAAGTTTTATATCTTTATATAACTGTATAACTCGATTTAACTCAACAATAGCAAGTTAGTCAATTCTGAGAAGAAAAAAGCCAGAAGTGTGGGACATAAACTTATGCTTCAGAGCTGAGAGAAAAGAGAGAATGACAAGTTGATCTTATCAAAATTGTGAGAATAAATTCTAATTTTTAAAATAAACTTAAACTGACTACTTGAAATTTGTCATTTTCTGCCACCAGATAGGCTCCGCCCATAAAAACTGTTTGCAAACACTGAATTGGTCTATAGCTGTATGACAAAACTGATCGAAAATGAATGAACATTACAGGGTATATTGATATAGTACAACTTACTTGTATTAGTTCTCAAGTACTTGTCCAATCAATTTTTAAACCATCAAAAGACATCAATAAAATGACTTGTAATTTAAATGACTTGTGACATGTAATTATACTAAAAAAACAGCATGTTTTAAGAAAAATAAAATATCTGATAAATATATGCACTAAAAGTGCATTTTATTTTTTCTTAAACTGTTTTCATGGCATCCTAATTATTTTTGTATGTTTGAATAAAGGCCGTTTTCCCACAAAACATGTTTTTATGACAGCCACCATTTAACTGTAACATAATAATTATATAATTTGAAAGCAGAGACTTTACTTTTTTATTGTGCATATACTTAAAATGTATTTTTGTCAAAATGACTCGAAATGATGGTGCAAGTCCTATAGAGACTATGGAAAAGTGCCTGAAACATTGGACTGGATTCTCGGTTGCCTTAATTTCAAATTTACCAGTTAATTTAAATTCTTAGATTAACAAATCTGTGAACTTCTAAATTCTATTCCTAACATTTTGCCTTGCAATCCACAGCCTTCATTGCTCACTCTAATGCCAGATTAACCAACCGGTCTTTGTGCATGCTCTCACAGAGATTGCATGCAATATTAAACCCTTTAAACCTGACCCATAGCAGCAAACATGGTGTGGAGCAAACTGAGAGAGGTCAAGACGAAACCTTTGTGTCTCAGCAACTGCCATGTGCACATTTCTCTTCACTAAACCAAGGTTATCAAAAGTCCCGAAGCCTGGGCACCATAACCAGCAAGGCCCGAACGCTGGCCGAGGTGGTATCGATGTCCACCGGGTCCTGCGGCCCACCTGTTCTCCTGCGGCGGTCCCATTCTCCAATCCCCTCCATTCTCTAAGAGATGGAGCAGTTGTGTAGTTAGAGCTGTTTCCCTGGGTCTTCCTCCTGCTCTGCTGCCTTCTGTTCCCTGCGCTGTTTGGTCTGGTCTGTCTTGTTCTCTGGTCCTTGTTTTCTGGAGCTGTGTTTTTGTCCTCCTTTTCCTCTTGAGTTCGTTTTGCTTGTTTCTTGTCTTTACGTACTGACTCTCAACTCATACAAAGCCATCAGAGAGAAAGAAAACCTCCAAATGATCTCAGGGAAATTTTTAAGGATTCCCTAGTTGTGAGTGATACAATAAAAGAACTGGGATGAGAAAGGTAAACCTTTCTTTAAGAGCACATTATTGTTCCAGGAACTGGAAAGACCTGGTCCTCCCTTCAAATGATAGAAATAATGATATTTTTAAAGGATTTACTATGAATATTTACTAATCCTCTCCTGTCTGAGTACATTCTCACATAGAACCCTTTCAGACTTGGAAGACTTTGGTTTAGTTTCGCTGTTTCGTTTTTCCTGTACTTCCCCTTTGCTCCGGCGGAGTCTTCCTCTCTTCTTTCTTCATCACCTCATTAGCAAGACCCCAGGTAGGAGGTATCAGGACTCCCTCTTTCTCGCTGTCCACAGCAAAGTCTCTCCTTCCTCTGCACTTCTTTCATTCTCCCTGTGCATTTCTGTCCATCTCTCTTTCTCCGACCTCTTTAGCCCCGGATTGCGAAAGCAACTCAAATGAACATTTTTACAATGCAGACAAAAAGGAAGTCTTATTTTCTCAGCCCATTTCCTTCTCATTCTGTGAGCTGAATGAAAACAAGGCCCAATGGCAGGATGATCCTGAGCAATCCCATCCTCCCCTGTATTTTCTACTGCAGATCCCTGCAAAGAGGAAACTGCCCTAGTTAAGTATATGCAGTCAGAGGTGCTCAAAGTGACCTGAGAAGGCAGCAGCATCTCAAAACCTTGGTTTCCCTTCTCCAGCCTTGCTGGACTCCACAATGGCCAGAGGGATTTCAGGCTGGAGTCCAAAGGAGAGACATATGTAGAGAGAAAGAGAGCACAATAGAGGATGTTGTTAGTCGACGCAGTGACGAGCATTTTTATCCAGATTCCGACTGAGTGAGGAATCTCATGGACCAGGACTTTTTTTAAGGAAGACCTCAAGGACCATCGACTGAAGAGTGCGATGAGCGGATGGCTTTAAAGCCAGCAAAATGAGTTTTATAAACATAATACTAACGATAGTACCTGCAGTGACAGATGTAGTGGACTCTTACCTGTTCATTTTAGCATGAGCTGCATGGTGTTACTTAAAAAAAAGAGGAAAATATTCTATATCTGTTATGAATCTGTCTGTACAAAAAAAAATATTTTCTTTCAAGAGTTCTTGACTTTTGCAGAATTGACATGTAGCCATGGATAATGAGATGTTCAGAGACCATGTTCTTAATTTAAGCAACTGATTTCTCCGTTTTGTCTTTGTTGTTAACCACATGACTCAGCTATGGTCACATTGACCTCAAAATCTGAATGAGACACTCGCGATTACTGCCGTGAGTTAGATTGTAAATTCCACCTTTCGACTTTGTTTCTGTCTGGCATGCTTGTGATTCTGGATCTTATAGAGGAAAAAAAAAACAACTGAGCAAAATGAGTTATTTTTCTGTTCTATGTCTTAATTATTGGTGAATAGATCCTGTGGAAACTGTTGTGAGCAACTGTTTATTTCACATATCAAGTGCAGACTTTTAACAGTGTTATTTTTGGAGAAAAAACATCAAAAATGAGAAAAACGGCATCCTGTCGAGATGTTTTACATTTTCTGTCATTACTTTTAGGTACTAAAACACAAAGAAAAGCAAAAAAGACATGTATATTTACATTATAAGAGAACTGTATGCAATTTAGCTAACTTTGGGGAAAAACAAATGCATGCACTATGTTATGCAACAATAACTACACAGAAAAACAGCAAAATATGACTACAACCATAGCATGAAATAAATTTTCTATGAAACCTGTTAGAGCGCTTGGGTTTTATTTGATTTTTTTCCTTCACTGATTGCAGTGGAATGTTTGTTTTATTTCTGTTTCTCTCATTGGACGATGTACCAATACTCTCTTTGACCTGAAGCTGACAGGCACAAAGAGCTGAATTGGAAGGTCTTTGATGCGAGTGAAAAGAAAAAGAAAACATGTCTCTAGGTGGAGCAGCATGACAGACTGCACTGATGAGCATGGTGATGAATTAAACCATTAACATTTGAAGGAAAGAGTGAAACACCTGCATGCTGTGAACAAGCTGAAGTTTTGAACAAGCGGTGTCAACATACACTCTGCTCAATGAGGTATGATGCTAAAGCCTGCCTTACGCCTGCTAAACGTGCCTGCTAGCAGACCGCATTAACGTCACCCTCTGCTCTCCTTTCATCCCTTCCTCCTACTCCTGCTGACCCCTTCCATCTCTCCTCTGCGCTGGTTTGCACGTCATCCCGCACCCTCTTCACCCGTCTTTGTTCTCTAGGTGTCTGGGTAATAACTCGTCTGTTGTCTCTCTTCTTTTTCATGTCTGTAGAGGCTTCTCGGCAGGGCCGGCACAAACCGCCTGCAGACTCTGTGTGTGTCATGAATCGTGGTGTTCCAACCACTGTGTGCATGGGCCAGAACACCCCTCCCACTTCTTGATAACGCTCTTTAAGTCTGTTTGTTGTACACAAATGGGTGGAAGACCCGTTTCTACACATTTAAATGTATTTCAAAGGGACTTTTATGTTTTGTCGGTGGCTGATAGTATTGTCAACTTGTAGTGGTGTGTAAAATGTGTATTTGAGTGCTGTTGCCCAGGCTTGCGACTGAATATTTAGACTATCTAGTAATCTTTACAGGGTTATAAGGTCAAACCTATCCAATAACTTTTTGCTCTTTTTGTGAATCACAACAAATATTCACAAAGCTGCCTTTGAATTAGAATGGGCTCAAACTAATGATGTTGTTCTCTGTTGTGCTGCTGCTGTAAGTCATCAGTTGCCTTTGTTTGCTGTTTGCACTTTCACACTTTTACATTCCGGGGCTCAACAATAAGAATTTTTTTCTGCTGGTCCCAACAAAAATACACATTATTTTTAGTAACATCATTATGTATGTCAAAAGAGATATATATTTGAACATTGTTTCATCAAAATTTACAACAACATTATTAGGCCCAGATCACACCGAATGCATTTTTTTAGGTCTGAAAACGTGAGGCGCACCGCACTGCCTTTTTTGGTGACTTTTAAAAAAATTTTTATATTGCTTGGCAACGACCAAAACAGCTGTCCTGAGAGTCTATTCTATAGCACGAGCGCTCTAAAATATTTGTATTTTGCTGTTAAGTAATTTGTCATATTAGCAGAAACCTTAAAAAATACAGCTCCGGATTACTCGTGACAGACACCAAAAGTTTATCCTCCATTATTGCAGTCTTCTGACTTTCTAAGCAACGGTAAACTTTCGTCACCACAACGGAAGCCCCACCTCTCCATTTATTCGATTGGACGATGGAAAAAAATGCGAATGACGTTGGGCGTTTTTCTGCTCAGAGTTGCTTTTTTTTCAACCTTCAGGTGCTCAGAGCACTCCTGTAAAAACGCAAGGCATAAGCAGCGCACAAACCGCTCACTGCCAAGAGAAACCAATTTAAAAAGGCGCCTCTCACTGCAAAAAACGCGTTCTGTCTGATCGAGGCCTTAGGTTTTTACTTGGTTTATTAAGGGTTTTAAATTCTATCATTATGTACTTCCCCTTATGTTGATCTAAACCATTATGATTTCTTCCTGTGGAACATGAAGATATTTTTAAGAATGTTAATTTCTCATTAACTTCTATTGAATTTTTTTGGCCACAAAATGGTAGTCAATGGGAAACTGATTTCTAATATTCTTCATAATATGTTCTTTTGTGTTCTGCAGAAGAAGAAGTGCATACAGGTTGTTGCCACCTGATCTCATGACGAAAACATACCCGTGGGAACGTTTTTGCAAGGCGCGAAATACGTACCAATAAGTACATATCACTACAGTTTTCAACAGAAATGAACACTACATAGCCTTTATCACTGCTTAGAATACTAATAGTAATATGTTGCGTGTCTTATTCTGTGTAAGAAGCTACATCATCTCACAGAAGGGTTTATTTCAAGCAGTCGACTGATGTTAAAAAATGTTATTAAATGTGGTTAAATGTGGCTGTAGTTCACTGAGAAGCTACGCAAACAACTTTCGTTATTGCAGAATGATTTCATAATATAGTCAATTAAATTGCTTTGTGTAGTAAATGCTGCTCCATCTGAAAGCACACATGTGATGGAGACTTACTACAGATTAGAGAATCGGCTTTACTGACATGACAATCGCATGAGATTTATCGTGCAGCCTTAGTGTAGGGTTAGGTGTGGGGTTAGGATTAGGCAATCATGTAGCGGTTTCAATGAGAGGTGGTAATACTTTGGCAGGGGGTCGAAAATGGGCACAACATCAGATGTAACAAGCTTGCTTGGTAGCTCAGTCGGCATGGAATTGGACTTAGGATATGGAATCCTTGGGCATGAATCCCGTGAAAAACATGACTCACGATGAAAGAACTGAAAGATGAGAGATCGAAAAACAAGCTAAAACTGCATGATTGAAATTGCGTTTTTACGTCACACTCGTTTTTGTTCATTTTATCAGATTTAGGGTTAAAGCAGACGGTTCGTTATTTTAAAACGTCACAGAGCATTAGAGTTATAGCGCCACTCAATGGACAATTTAAGTCAGAATGTCACATAAAATGTACCATATGTGTGTTCATCTGTTCTGGTGGGAAAAACAAACACTCTTTTAGCGCCACTCATTGGGCATTTCACATCATATATGTCACAAAACGTACATGGCAGAACGTATTTCGCGCCTTGTGAAAAAGTTCCCATAGGTACAACTTCGTCGTGAGATCAGGTTGGATTTTGAACAAGATAAGGGTGTGTAAGTTACGACAGAATTTTCATTTTTGCATGGACTATGCCTTTTTAAAGAAATTTTACAGCACATAATACCAATAACCTTGATCTTGGAGGCCTTATTCAGCAGAATATGCCACAACAATGTTCAATATATTACAGAAAAAATATATATGAACAGAACATATAGTCACAATATAGCACTAGTCTGACTGAAACCTGAGCTGAAAATCTGTTCACACTAACCCTAGGCCAACAGGCCATTCTTATTGTTGAGCCCTGTATTTGCTTAGTTTTTTAATGTTAGTGGATGAACTGTATTGAGCTGGTCATTTTGCAGTGTATGTATTTATAATGTTCTTAATCACATTCTAACTTTCTTTCCCCCGAATCCAGCAAGGATATCAGTACACTCCAGTGAAAACAAGAGGTTATTTAAACGAAGTGAGATTTTAAACTTTTTCAAACAGAAAGTGATCCACACTGATGTGGTCTTTTAGAATAATGCAGTAAAAACTCACTGCCAATGAGTAACACATTTTTAATGGAGTTTTTAAAATCTACAGATGAAGAAACCAGAATGACAAGTAGCAATATTTCTATATGAATATTATAAGACACTTTGCTGCAAATGTGTTGAATGATTCTATACTTATCTCAAATAGATTCCAAAATAGATACTACTGAAATATCACATTTAACACAATCTACAATTTTCGCATATAACAACCATCTGTCTTTTCACATTTTTTTACATTATAGCACAAGGCTACACTTCTCTAGATTAAGTGGTTAATTCTACACTGAAGAGAAGCTCACTGATTAACGTATTTGTATTTTAAGAACCAAACCTGCCACGAAGCATTTATATGTTTGTAAATATTACAGAAATATCTCCTATATTATACTATGTAGCTAAACTTCGCAAGGTTATTCTTAGATAAGTTTTCCTCCCATCCTTAGGTAGCTACTGTACAATCTACATTTGTTAGGTGGATTAAGCGACGTTAATAATGAATGCAAACTGCATGAAGTTGATGGTAAATATTAAATATACCTCAGTTCCACGTGTGCATTTAAAAAGTAGAATAATCAATTTTATGAAAATAAATTATATAGGCATGATTCCAGTTACACAATGAGCTAAATATAACTGAATTCTGTTGAGAGGATGCTTCAAAGGCTGTTTTATTGCTTCTAAGAGATTACCAGTTTTGTTGCGAACAAATTGCAGTTATCAGCTTGTGAGAAAGGCTGCGTTTCAAATTAACTCTCTAGTCTATGATAACCTACTATTTATTTAACCAACTACATGTTTTTAGGGAAACTTCTAAGGATTTCAGTAACGACAAATTAAGGTTAAGAAAAATAAATGAACCATTTGAATAACTTTGTTGTATTTGTCCTTTTATTTATTTTTTATATACTGTATAAGACTTTGCATGTCTGTCATATATGTCTAAATACAAAATGTGTCAAATGTTCCCAGGGTTTGATTTATGATTTTGTTTTCATGTTTTTCTTTTGTTATATCCATGTTGACTGAAGTGCACGTGTGGCTGAGTGAGAGTGTGTGTACGGGTGCAAGGGTCTGTGTTTTCTCTGTTTGAGTGCATGTACCCCCAGTTCTTTGCTCTGCTGCTGAGCTTTGATCTTTTCAGACACTATGGCAACCTAGTTACCTAATAGGGACCGTAGCCATAGCAACACAAGTATGTGATCTGCTTTCAAGGGCAGCCCATTTCTCCCATGCCTCCCTGCTGCCTGGTTACATTTGTACGTGCTATTTGGGTCCGCAATTCATCAGACACGTTCACACATCGGAACACAAAGTTCTTCACATAATTATCACTGATGCTATTCTATGTCAGTAACGGTATCATTACAGTCGGTTGCATCTGCCTACATAGATCCAATGCTGTTCATGAGGTACATAAACAAAACTAGACCCTGCGACAATTGGCGTATTTACAGTGATAATTACCTCACCAGTAATTACATACCTGCGTTATGTGTGTGCATGAAATCACAACCCTGGTTATTCACCTTCTCCAATTGTGGTTATCGTAAATTACCATCTACACCCCCTCTCACACTAGAGGCTGAACACCTGTACAATTCTGGAGGATGGCCCAAATTGAGGTAAGGAGACAAATAGTAACACTTTTGTCTGCAGAGGAGTGCAACAATGGGTTTCGACTGGCAGGAACAGCAAAAGCCTCATTATATATATATATATATATATATATATATATATATATATGTGTGTGTGTGTGTGTGTGTGTGTGTGTGTGTGTGTGTGTGTAAGTGCGCACTTGTACAACTATCTTTTTTGAGTTTTACACCATACGAGTGAGAACTATTTTGTAAAGTGAGGACATTTTGTCTGGTTCTCACTTTCTGAGACTCCTTTAAAGGCCTGTTTGAGGGTCAAGACTTGGTTTTAGGGATCAGGTTATAATTGGGTAAAGGTTAGGTTTAGGGTAAGTTTGGGTGAGGCACTTAGTTCTGATGGGTAGGTTTAGGGTAAGAAAGACAGCTATACAGAGTTGTGTGTGCGTACCGGTATTCCTTACATTATATATGCCAAACAAATATAGTAATACCAGTCATTTAGACATTTTTTTTTTTATTTTTGTCCCCATTAGAAAAACAGCTTACAAAGCATGTTGAACAATATTTTCCTCTTCGAAAATCTAAAAATGCCAGTAGATTTCTGTGAGGGTTATGGTTAGAGTTAGAGGGTTGGCTATACAGTTTGTACAGTTATGTTGCATTATTAAAGGGGACATATCATGAAAACTACCTCATTTTATGACAAAAACGTATCTGTGGTCATTTTTTTGCAAGATGTGAAATACATACCAATAAGTGCAGTTTTCAACAGAAATAAACACTAGAGGCGGTAAAACAGCGAGCACTTGTAATCGTTTTCGTACACAGTTATAATTACAGCTCCATATGTTTCGCTTTCCTGGATGTAACATGCTTGCTCGGTAGCTCAGCCGGCATGAAATTGGACTTAGGATGGGGAATCCTTGGGTACGAATCTTGTGAAAAACATGACTAATGATAAAAGAACTGAAAGATGAGAGATCGAAAAACAAGCTAAAATGGCATGCTTGTGATGTATTTTTAAGTCACATTTGCTTTTGTTCATACTATCGAGTAGGTTTAGGTGTAGTGCAGATGGTACGTTAAAACGTCACAAAGCATTAGAGCTATAGAGCCACTCAAACGACATTTCAAGTCAGAACTGCAGTGACATACAAAAACAATGTGACATAAAACGTATATTCATCTGTTCAGGGGAAAAAACAAACACCTTTTTAGTGCCACTCAGTGGACATTTCACATTGAATATGTTACAAAACGTACATGGCGGTACCTATTTCGCATCTTCCGAAAAAATTTCCATGGGTATGTTTTCGTCATGAGATCAGGTTGCATAAAAATCTGACTTTTTCTGTGTTTAAGTGCTATAATCACGTTCCCGGTGCATCTACCAACCCAGAAAACATGAAAAAGGACAATCCAGTAACTTTGTTTTGATAAGCCCTCCTCTGCAAGCACATGAAAAAAACAAGCTGCTCAGACTTCTCTCCCCTAGTGATGTAGGAAAGGGATTTTATTATAATATTACCACCCCTTAATCTGCATGTTTCCACTCACCGCACTGCCATTTGTGACAATGGTGCAAAAGTTGTAACGCCATGACCTTCACAGTGTGTTTTTAACTTAAAAGTGTGTATATTTGACAGTTTAATAGCAATAAGACATGAAAGAGAACTCAGTTTAGTACTCACATGTGACTGCCTCTTTCTTTGCGCATACAATGGATGTGTACACTCAGAAAACCCTATATCAGAGGTTTAAACTGATATGGCTTTAAAACGCATGATTTCAACGTGATAGACAAGATAATCAAGACCAAACAGATGTTTTTGGCAGAGTACCTAAGGTACGAGCTGTAAAGGCACAGTCCTATTCTGGAAAAGGGGCTGGGGAACAGCAGCTCATTTGCATTTAAAGATACATGCACGAAACCAACGTGTTTCTGCATGTTTGGGTGTTAATTAGGGGTGTGATGATATCTCGTGGCATGAGATCTCGCAATATTCCGATGTGTCCCGCGAGATCTGACTGGTCTCGCGAGAACGTGACGATATCATGCCAAAATATTGGGCAGTGTTTACATTAGAACTGCATGACTACTCCTTAAAATATCACAATCTCTATTCAAACACCCACGCGATCTTATTTATGAATGACAAGGATTCAGCAATGTCTATTAAAACTGTTGCAGGCGCTCCACTGACGCTTACGATGTGAAAGTTATTGAAGACATTCAAATCTGCATTCTTACTGCTGCGGTTTCAGAAAGCCTTTTTAACCACATAATCATCATTGTTTCTTTGTTACAGACATTTAAATAACATACGTAGTGGGATACTGGGGCTTATAGTTTGGGTATAAACACTCATTGTTTACAGTAGCGATCAAAACGAAACTATCTTCTAACACGTCTGTAGAGTAACACTTGTCCTAGTCCGCCAGGAGGTGGCGACAACTGCACGTTTAAAAAAAAGTATTTGTCATTGAATTTTACATTCAAGAGATTCCAATAGTAAAACAAGCCTTAATTAATTGAGACACTGGCTCCTTCATATTTTTATTTTTATTTTTATTTTGTTAAAATATAGACTTAAGCAATGAATATTATGCCAGAACCACTGGTAAATTACGTTTTTTTGTTCATATTTCTATTCCTTTTTTTCTTCAGAATGGAGATCTCCAGTTTATAAAAGAAAATTGTTTTTCAATTTATCCAGAATAATGCAGCATTAGTTTACATTCTTATATAATATAATATAATAATAATTCATTAAAATAGAAGTTTAATTTCATAAAGTACAAGTTCATATCAAAATGCACCTACATTTTTGTTGAATAAAATACAATTTTCCCCTATATATTTAATCACCGAGGATTTCGTTAAAAAATCTCGTCTCGTCTCGTTCTCGTGAACCCAATCTGGTGTCTCGTCTCGTCACACCCCTAGTGTTAATACAAGACGAATCTTATCAGGTGACATAATATGTCATTTAATAATTAAGTCATCTGCAATTTCACTTTAAGATTGTTAACAATAATTGATTTATAATTTCAGAAAATGATAACCTTGAATATATGTCACTAAAGCCACTAAATCTCCCATCAGCTGACAAATCAGACAAGTCATTTCTCTCGTGCACTGTCCTTTCTTTAAATAATACATTACAAGTAAGAGAAACCTTTTCACTGATACAAAGATCAATGGTGTACTTGGGAATAGGGCAGAATTTCACTTGCAGGTTGGACTCCAAATGGAACTGAAATCAGAAAATCCCTGAAGGGTCTTCTGCTTTGAAGTGTCGTATCTCAGAGGGATTAGGAGATCACATTACAGCAGGACAGAGCAGGAGATTCCAATAAGTCTGCATGTGTTAAAATAACTGCTGTTTATAGCTCAGTTTGCCTTAAGTGAATCCAGGGCAACAGTAGTTACATGTTTGAACTTCTTCCTGTACAGGACATAACCTCCTCTGCTACTCACTGCACGTGAGTAATGAGATAAACTATCTGTGACTGAGCTGATGATGAGGCTGAGAGCCACTGAGCATGTGCAGTAAGTCTGCTCAGGGCCTTCTGCAGCTCATGCAGTTACTTCATCTTCCTGTGCTGTCACAGGATGGCCTGCCATCGAGCAGCCAGCCCTGAAAGTTTAATGAACACCAATTAAGCCTTCACAATCGCTTAAGTGGTTGGGACTACTGGCAGTAGAGACAGAGGAGCTCTGGGAGGAGATAATGAAGAGAGAGAATAGAAATAGAGAGTAAAATGGAAAAAGGAGTTGATTATAAACGATTTTCAATACAATTTACAAATATTATCTATAAAAATAGAAGTTATGGATTTATTTAATTTTTTAATTAAAAAAAAACAGTTATAAGGGTAAACTGAATCAAAAATTAAGTTTAGATATATTTACGGTAGGAAATTTTCAAAATATTAGCATGGAACATCTTTACTTAATTTTTGGCATAAAAGAAAAATCAATCATTTTGACCCATACAATGTATTTTTGGCTATTGCTACAAATATACATGTCCTACTTAAGGCTGGTTTTGTGGTCCAGGGTCACATATGAATGATAAAAAAAAATATATTTTTTCCATTAGTGTCATTCTGTGGTCCTCATATCAGTTCTGACTGCATACTGACTGCATGCCCACATGAAACACTGACATGCATGCATTTCATCTACAGCTCTTTGCTGTCTGCCCTTTCATATCTCTTCTAGTGGGAACCCTGTAAAGCAGCCAAGCCCCCTTTGACTCTCAATCTCTCTCATCCTAACTCTTCTATGACTACAGAAGGAGCACTGGAGTTTGTGTTTACAGATTTTTACTGCTCCTGGAATAAGCTTGAAATGCACACATAGTTGATAGAATATGCAGAAATGAAAACCTAATGTTTTTAGCTAAAGAAAAAAGTAGCCTATTGCTGCAACTGACAGACTCGTGCATCATAAATAAAAAGTCTACAAATACTTACAGTATAACTGCATAAATTAAATGCACACAAGATATGCATACTGCAAAATCTACAGTAAATAACCCTACAGATCTAAATGTTACTTAAAATGCAATATGTCATGTTTTATTGTCATAGCACATGGCATTTTTATGAAAAACGAAGATCATTGATTTTTAATGTGGCTGTCTACTAGAAATCTCCAGAGGACTTTGAACGTTCTGTTGTTGGAAGCGGTTCTGAAACACAGTCGGAGTACTTCGATGTTAGTGCTCCTCCATTAAATAAGCATCTCCTTAATTTATCATAAGATGTAATGCGCTCTGGCTACTCAGATGAAACCTAATTACATGTATTCATATCTGTAATAAATCTTGGAAATATCCCATGTTCTTTTTTTGTTCTTTTGGGAATTCAATACCTCTTAAGTGTGATTCAGTAACAACCTGGTTGATTCTAGAACAGGGCAGGCACTGTATTGACCCAATAATCTGAGGCACTTTGACTCTCTAATTATTTCAGAAATACGTGTCTGGAGAGATGTTTATAGAAACTTTGGTCTACCTGGCTGAATAAACAGCTAGCACATCCGGTTAGTTCCATAATCATCTGAATGTAACTCTGTCGCCCCCCTGAGAAAGCAAGAGCGCCCGTCAAAACTGTTCAACCGTTTCTAAATAAATGACGATTATGATATGATATAAACAAAAGAGATGCACACATGAATACTGCAGGTTCTTATAGTTTGCTTACATGTTTTAGAGATGTCTGTGATTTCCTCACAACTTTAATAACTTGTTTTGTACAACACTACAAACACTAAATGCAAAATAGCCTACCTACATCAAACCAAAACCAAAACCAACCAACACAAAATAGTATTTTTGCACAATGACAGACACAAGGGCCATGTAATCGTTTCGATTAATATGCTTTGATTTGGCAAACTCTGCATTTCAGGTTATATCGATTGTGTCTCAAGTTTGAGTTTTACTAAGTTAACACTGCATTACAACAGCATTGCCCTCTGCTGGCTACAGTATCACACTGCAGGGCACAGTAACTTAACTTCTTAGTGAATGATAATGTTTACAGGCCAACAACTGTGACCCTGGACCAAGAAACCAGTCATAAGGGTTAATTTTTTGAAATTGACATTTATACACCATCGTAAGATAGCTGTAAATAAGCTTTCCATTGATGTATGGTTTGTTAGGATAGGACTATATTTGGCACAAGATACAACTATTTGAAAATCTGAAATCTAAGAATGCAAAAAAATCCAAATATTGAGAAAATCGCCTTTAAAGTTGTCCAAATGAAGTTCCTAGCAATGCATATTACTAACCAAAAATTAAGCTTTGATATATTTACGGTAGGAAATTTACTTAATATCCTAAGGATTTTTTCGCATTTAAAAAAAATCGATAATTTTCACCCATACAATGTATCGTTGGCTATTGCTACAAATATACCCGTGCTACTTATGACTGGTTTTGTGGTCCCATTGTCACAGATATATCATAAGTGCGGGTTTTATGAGCTGCTTAGTTTCAACAATACTGTTTGAATCATTCATGTGATTCAGATTTGCTAACAAATTAATTAATAAATGGCTACATTTATACATTTATTTATTAACTACATTTTGATCTCTCTTTATAAGAATCACTTATTTAGCATTCAATAAGCATAAACATGAATGGCCATGGACAAGCAGCAAGGATTACAGTCTTCAGAACACAAACGCACAATATACACACCACAGTTTCAGATTCACATCAAGATAATAAGAAAAAAGTGAAACGTTTTAATTATAATATATATTTTTATATCACAAACACCAATAAATAAATTATTCAGCTCATGGTAAGAAATTAATGGGTGTACTAGAAGACACAGTAGGTTTTATGTTGGAAAAGCAACAAAAGCCTTTAACTGGTTGAGAATACACAAGTTTAGAATTGAGAATTTAGAGTCATTTAAGTTTTAGTTTAGAGTGCATTTATTTAACAACTATAACACAAATGTGTGAAAGCGAGATTTAACGTTCTTTTCATACTAAGCTTTGTCTTTAAAGAATATAAACTCTGTAAGGATGAACCATTTCCACGTTTTTGGGGTATTTACAGAGACTCAAGCTGGAGTGGAGAGGAGGTTAGAGTATAAATCTAGTGATCATAAGATAATGTGATGGCTGTAGTTTTTGCTGTGGCGGTGTTTGAATAGCCATGAAGGATTCTGAGCTGGTTGGTGTATTTAAAGAGCACTTAAAGACTCTCCTGAAAGCAGTGTTTTGATACTGAAGTGCTTTGTGGTATCTGGCAGATTTTCAGTAGCAGAGGAAAGGTGCTCACAGAGACATTAGGAGTGATTCACCTCTGCAGTCAGAGAAGACAGATAATGAGATAATACTATTGCAGTTTTGAATGTTGAGTAACGTGCTTTGATATAAGAGATAGCAGGAATAAAAGCTATTAATATGAGAAAGGGTCATAATGGTTTCAGACACCAAGGTGTGTACTGAGTCGACAAAGAGCATCTCCTACAATGTCCAGCTCGTGTCTGAGCTCCTCGACCACATCGTTGATGCTGGGCATGTCCTTCAGCACACACACGCTCTGTGTGTACGGGTTATACCGCAGGGAGAATGGACGCTGGATTGTCTTCGCAAATTCACTGCGAAGAATAGAGGAAATATATGGTCAAACAAAAACTCTGATGATATGCCGTGCAAAAGTAACAGGTCACATTTTTAAAAACAGATTTACCGCATTCTAAATTTGGCTTCTTCAAAGCTCTCCGAAACAAAGTAAACGTCTTGAAAGGTGGTGATGAGACACTCCTGTTTACAGGTGACATTGGGCTCAAAGGGCAGGATTTTAGCAGAGCCTGAGAGAGAGTGCTTCAAATCAAAACATAGGTGTTTCAGAGTCAGTTACAATACTGTTCAACATTTGGGGTCAATAAGATTGTTTTTTAAGAGATTACTTTTATCGAGCAAGGATGCAGTAAATGTATCAGAAGTCACCCTGGACTACAAAACCAGTCATAAGGGTCCATTTTTTGAAATTGAGATTTATACATCATATGAAAGCTGAATAAATAAGCTTTCCATTGATGTATGGTTATGATAGGACAATATTTGGTTGAGATACAACTATTTGAAAATCTGGAATCTGAGGGTGCAAAAAAACCTTAATATTTAGAAAATCGCCTTTAAAGTTGTCCAAATTAAGTTCTTAGCAATGCATTTTACTAATCAAAAATTACGTTTTGATATATTTACGGTAGGTTATTTACTAAATATATTCACTGAACAAGATCTTTACCTAATATCCTAATGATTTTCGGCATAAAAGAAAAATCGTTAATTTTGACCCATACAATTCATTTTTAGCTATTACTACAAATATAACCATGCTACTTAAGACTGGTTTTGTGGTCCAGGGTCACATATATGGCTGTTCTTTTGAACTTTACTGATAATAAATGTTTCTTGAGAATTAAATCAGCGTATTAGAATCATTTCTGAATGATCATGTGACACTGAAGACTTGAGTAACGCCTGCTAAAAAATCAGCTTGAAATATATTAGAAAACACAATATTCCTGGGTTTTTTATTAAATAAATGCAGCTTTGAAACTTTTAAAAAAGTGAACCAGTATTTTATTCATATTTATTGTTCAAAGCAGTTATTAGATTAAACATAAAAAGATTGTTGTTGTGTATCTACCTTAAGTTCGCTGATGGAAGAGAGAAGCCCTGCACCGTATGCCCTGAGTGAACCCTCCTGTTTACACAGGCCAAACTCCACCGTGAAGAAATAGCACTGCAATGGCACACACACCAACATAATTATATTAAGGTTTCATGCCTACATACTGTATAAACTGCAAGACAGCAAAATGAATAGATATACATACTGTTGCTAACTTCTGCACAGCATCATCAGACGCCCCGAGAGAAGCCAGTCCTAATTCCTGAGAGAACTGTGCAAAACTGGGCTCGGCCAACAGAGGAACATGACCCAGCAGCTCATGACATGTGTCCCTGAAAGACACAGAGATGAAGATCTCTTTAATTGTTTGTCAAGCTTTGTTGACCAAGCAGAATAAGGCCTTGTTCACAAGACAAATACAAACAGTGTATAAATGCAGCAGGAGCTCATACTCATGTTAACATGGTTTCTGCTATGGAGTTGCAGCTCTGTGCAGACTGAATTCTTTGTGATTTCTTGGTTACTACATTGAGCATTACTTTTAAAGAGTATCTTTATGCTTTTTATGATTTCACCTTTCCTTTAATGTGTAATAAATCTGTTTGTGCATGTAAACCATCTGCAAGTTCACACCAAATGGAGATAATGGAGATTTTTTATTATTATTTTTATTTTATTATTTGTACATAATTCTTTCTAATAAGTCTTTCTACAGCTAAAGTTTATTCTATATTTCTCTATATTTCTAATTTGTAAAATTCTGTATTTCTCTATTTTATACTGAAACTTCCTTTCTTTTATATTATTTTATATTTAGTTTTTCAGCAGTCGTATAAGCATTTCACTTCATATCATACTGTGTATGACTGTGTTTGTGACAAATAAAATTTGAATAAAATACTTTTTGCCATTATTTCTGTGACTTCACCATGTTAAATCTAATTACAGTCAATGTTGAGATTTCATCATTATAAATAAGAAAGCAGAATAAATAAGCTTTCCAATTATGTATGGTTTGTTAGGATAGAACAATATTTGGCCCAGATACAAAACATATTTGAAAATCTGGAATCTGAGGGTGCAAAAAATCTAAATATTGAGAAAATTGCCTTAAAAGTTGTCCAAATTAAGTTGTTAGCAATGCATATTACTAATAAAAAATGTTGATATGTTTTGATAAGTTTTGATATGTTTAAAGGAACACTCCACTTTTTTTGGAAATAGGCTCATTCTCCAACTCCCCCCGAGTTAATAAGTTGAGTTTTACTGTTTTGAAATCCATTCAGCCGTTCTCCTGTTCTGGCGATATCACTTTTAGCATAGCTTAGCATAGATCATTGAATCCTATTAGACCAATAGCATCACGTTCAAAAATGACCAACATATTTGTTGCATTTAAAACTTGAATCTTCTGTAGTTATATCGTGTACTAAGACCGGTGGAAATGCAAAGCTTTTTCTAGGCTGATAAGATTAGGAACTACACTCCCATTCCGGCGTAATAGTCAAGGAAGTTTGCTGCCGTAATATGGCCGAAGCAGGAGCAGTAATACCACGCAGCACATGTGCAAATGCTAAACTAGCTGGGAACTCATTTCTGATAATACTCCGCCTGCTTCGGCCATATTACGGCAGCAAACTTCTTTGACTATTACGCCGGAATCGAAGTGTAGTTCCTAATCTTATCAGCCTAGAAACTCGCAGCTTTGCATTTCCACCGGTCTTAGTACACGATATAGCTACAGAAGAGTCAAATTTTAAATAGGACAAATATGGAAACTCGTTGGTCATTTTTGAACACGATGCTATTGGTCTAATAGGATTCAATGATCTATGCTAAGCTATGCTAAAAGTGATATCGCCAGAACAGGAGAACGGCTGAATGGATTTCAAAACGGTAAAACTTAACTTATTAACTCGGGGGGAGCTGGAGAATGAGCCTATTTCCAAAAAAAGTGGAGTGTTCCTTTAAGGTAGGAAATTTACAAAATATCTTCATGGAACATGATCTTTACATAATATCCTAATGATTTTTGGCATAAAAGAAAAATCGATAATTTTCACCCATTCAATGAATCGTTGGATATTGCCATTATCAAACTGAATTCAGTGACTTCACCATGTCACTGGATTCTGTGACTTGCATGTTAAACATTTGCACTATTTTCTTTTGCCCACCCTCCAAGAACCATTAGGTAAGTAATTCCGCTATGTCTTTGTAAATTAAGAGCTTGCCAAAAAGAAAAACTTACATTTAAAACTTGGACTTATACCTATACCAACGCCACAGTTACTCTAGAAATAATATTGTTTGCAGTTGCACATGAAGCCTTGGGAGCTAAAACTCAATAGAGTGTTTTTACGATGCATCATCAGTTGGCCATATTGGTGGCACTGAACGTAAAAAATGTCACTGAACTGAACGAAACTCGCATATTTTGCTGATTTGTGCTGCTAAAAAATGGTCAATTATTGTCATGTTTTGGGCTGAACTAATCAGTTGGATTAGGAAAAACATTTGGAGTACTATAGACTGCCAAAAGTTATAACAAATCAAGGAGAAGAATGGAAAAAACTGTCTGAGGAACAAAAGGCTTTTGTGGTTGGCCAAACTGAACAAGTGTTTGTGCTTATCATTTCCGGCCAGGTCGGTGAAATATTAGACTATTATCTTAATTAGTACTGCTCATATGTATCTTTAGCACCTATTAACTTTAGTTTGTCTAAATATTGTGCCCTTTTCTGTTTACTAAGTTCTTCTCTATATGATTTAGCAGCTTCCACATGTTTTTTCCATGGTTTAGACAGCATAAATTAGCAGAACAACATATTTAGTAGTACATTAATCATGCAATCCATGCTGTTGTTAGCATCTGAGTATCGCCAATGTGGCCACACATCCAGGTAACTGACCAAATCGTGACATAAGGGTAAACCCTCTATTGACATTATTACACAGACTGGGCCAACTGACCAATCAGAGAAAATTGGGCTTAAAGGTTAAAAAGATTAAAGGTTAAAAAAGACATGCTAAGAAGATGTTAAAGAGGTTTAAAAAAACAATTTAAAATCAAGTAAATGTATTCTAGCAAACCACAAAAATAAATATTTAACTTTTAAATTAGCATAATAAGGAACATTTTAACAACTGCAATACATTTAAGATTATTGGGAGCACTGACTATTAAGAATTATTACAAACCTAATCATTCTGCAATCATGTGACCGAGTTTGAACATTGAAATGTGGTTAAAATAATGTCAGTTGTTGTTTCAACACTGAAAAAACAATGTTTCTAATGATTGAATTTTTTTTTTAAAATACATAAAATTATAGTTGAAATTTGAACAAGTTCTGTACAAAATGTTCAAAACAAAACTAAACAGTAATTTAAGATTCACTCCTAAATGGAACCCAAACCCCGAAGTGCAAAATATAAACTGCCTAAATCATCTGGATTCAGTTTGATTTGCTGAATAAAAGGTGATGTGTTTGTTTTCATTTTTGCATGTTCATGCATCAGGTGTGACAGACAGTGGGTGTCGCTTCAACAATGGCTGCTGCTTCATAAAAGCCTATTTCAAAAGATTGTGTCAATAAACAGACCTGAAGAGATAAAGGGATATACAGTATGCTTTGTACTCACGGTTCAGGAGTGTAGAGAGGATCTGAGCTGTGGCGCACATATTGTGTACAGTGAAACACTCTGAAGGCCAGACCAGCCAGAAAGTCTCTTGGTGACAAGTACCCGGCAACAGGGCGAATGGTGAAGCCAGTTCGCTCTGAAACACACACACAACAGCCATACAACTACTGCCATCTGCTGGTGACACAACTAACACTTTTCATCATCTTGTATTGTGCCTACTGTAAAGTTAAAATGTATCTTAAAAACATACTTTATGCACACTCAGTCTCACCTCTCAGGAAATTAGCCACGTCCTCCAGCTGAGGTATGTTGTCTTCTCTGTAGCCACAGTACTGGGTGAGCAGAGGCAGGTTGTTCAGGTACTCTCGACAGGCATGTGTGGGGTACAACTTATTCAACTCCCGAAAAACAACACCCCATGTCTTCACCTCTTCCTCCGTAAACTCTACACGTGGTATAGTTTCTCCACTACGGAGTGAGAGAGAATCATGTGAACATTAAAGATAAAGATGTGGAATTTTAAGAGGTTTAAAACCTTATTGTTAAACGTACTGTTTGTAACTCATGGCAAGATCAGCGAAATATTTCCTTCTCTTACGATAAATGTTGTCTTTGAATCCCTGAAATGATATAGAAAACAAAAACATATGGTTTTCATACATAAGGTCACAGAGTATTACACAATCAGTAAGACATAAATGCTATTTTCAGTGAATTATATAGCGTAATTCTCTAGTAAGTAGGGATGTGCACGAGTACTCGATTAATCGATTACTCGAACCCATCAGCGACGATCGAGCATGAAAATGACGATCGATTGACTCTAAAAATTTGCGGGGCTTCAGTTGCCGTTGTTTTAAAGTAACGGGAGAAGGGCATCCACTACTTTATCATTGGCACGTAGTTCAAGCTCACATGCATTTTGTGTAGATAAATACAATTTGTAATATAACATTTACATATTTATGTATCTAGGCTATGTGATTAATTTTACATACAATGCGTCATGTAGAAACAGCGCTTCAGCTTCACCTCATGCTGTTATTTCTTTTAAATGTTTACTGTATACTGTGACGCAAACGCCCTGCCCCTTGCTTAAACTCCACCCCCGATTAATCGAGTACTCGTTTCTCAAACCTGTGGATTAATCGAAATGAAATATGATCAAAAATGCCCATCCCTACTAGTAAGACAATACTGACCGGATGATCTGCGTCTAAATCTGAACCATACATCAAAACACGACAGGCACTCTTATCCAGATCTGAGATCTTCTTGGGGAACCAAGGGACTTCAGCAACATCTATAAAAATGTATTTTCAGTGTTACACAAGGTTTATGCACAAATGTCTGTGTAGTACTCATATATCTAATGAAGGAAACACAGTACCGTTTGCAGGAGTCCAGAACTTATCAGGCGAGTCCATGGTTATGATGCTTGTTTGTTTGCGCAGCAGGTGAACAATATCTTTTAGAGTTTCTCGATCACTGTCACAATCCACCAGTACTTCCAACTCTGAGTTACGCCGCCGGGATTTACGTGACTCAATGTGCAAAAGCTTCACCTGGCTGTCCTGTTTATAATGAATAAAAATATGTAATTTAGCCTACTTAAAATTTTAATTTAGTGTAAATACCATACAGTATATAACATACCAGAGTTATAATGTGTGATAACTTTTACACTGTGGCATAGAAGGAAGGGAAACTTATAGGATTTTAATCCATTATAGGATTTCAGAGTTCTTGTTTATTATTGCTTTAGCTGGAATTACTAAACAACTATCTAATTAACCATTCATGCATTGTTATGTATAAAAAAAAGAAAGAAAGATTATACATTGAGATTAATTAATATGAAAATAATAGGTATGGCAGTTACACCAGACTGGTAACATTTAAAAAAGGGAAAACATTCATGTACCTGAAATAATTTCAATGCCTTCACAAGCCCTCCGACTTCATTCTTCAGAGAGAAGACAATTGCGGCATGTTCTCTCTTGGAAGAACGTATCTTGTCTTTGTTCTCGTCTGTCTTATGAAAAGTAGTTTTTTTCAACTTCATAAGAGAAAGAGAAAGAGAGAGTATTATGATCAGTATCATTGCGTTTTACTCAGGTGTCATTTCACATTAGCATGACAATCTCTTTACTACAGAGCAGATGCTTAATATCCCGTGTGTGTGAACTTATGTTTGTTTTTGACATGTTTCTCAAACAGGAAATCGTTATTCACAGGCAAATAACATGTAAAGATAATTATTTCCATAAGGTTGGGTAGGATGCATCATGCTATCAAATATATATGACTAGACCAGCACTATGTGGTGGACAGCAACTTTGTAGTCATGTAAAAGCCGTTGACATCTACAAATGGCCGTTTTGCAATATACAATACATAACAGATCAGAAGTTTATACACATTCAACAATTAATGTATGTGGAAAGCTGTATGATATAATAATTTAAATGTATCGTTACATTAATGATGTTAAGTACATAATATAATACTTAATGATGTTATTTAAAGTTTTTTCGTCAAAGTAAATCAAAATAAATATATCAGCTATTTTATTCCTTTCTCTGAGTCTAAACATCAGCAATTTGTGATTGCACACTTAAGGATCAATTGATCACTTTTCTCTTCACATTCAAAAATGTTAGCATTTTGATGTGAAAATATTAGCAAAAATGTTAGCATTTGGATATGCGAACATGTTAGTATTCTGACTATGTGTCAAAAGTTCTTCTTACCTCATTGTTGAGTTGCTTCTCTTCGTAACTCTTATTGATGGAGTCAAAAGAGCGTCCACGACGCGGTCCGTCGAGCTTGTTGGAGAGCATGGATGGGTTCTTCTGTTTTTATAGTAAAATATGGAGAGGTGCGTGGCTCAGACAGACGCTTCTGTCAGTCTGATAATGATGTTTTCTCTCTGGATTTATAAAGAGATCAGGCGGAGGAGGGGGAGGAGCGCGCAGCTTTGGAAAGTCCGAAACGACCAGCCCGACCAAAAACTATTCGACCGTTAGATCTTTATGATACAGTTAAAACGACCCTTGTATTTATTTATTATTATTTTTCTCCAGTGATGATTTCTGAATAATGTAGGTGTCCCAGTATGCTTTTATTGTGTTCAACTGTTTACCCAAGGTCTACAGAAAAAATATAATAATTAATTATTCATAAAATGTATATAATTTAAAGACGTTTTAAACGAAATATTAGTAAAGCATACAAAATCACTGTTAGAAAATTATATTTTTGCTTATATTGATAATTATCTGTATCATATTGGTTAGGCCTATCAGCTGGAAAAGTCAGATCATATATTTTTTTTTTGTATTTAGGCCTACGCTGTTCCTCATGTTCACTCATTTATAATAGTAATATTTAATATTGATTATAGCTTCACAAAATGTCAATAGAATATGGCACATTAATTAGTTGATCAAGATCACAAGAAAAGAGAAGAAAAAAAAACAGAACAAAAATGGTAAGGAAATGTAAATAGAATAGAAAGTCAACAATCACACAATGATGCTGATATGCTTCAGCACTATTGCCAGACAATCCATTAAAAAAATCATAAAAAATATCGAGTCATAGACCTTGGCATTTAAACACACCCAATCTTTCATTTGGTTAATTTTGTTGACATTCGCTTATTTATTTACTCTTTCCAAGGTTGGTCTGGGATCAGTGAGCTTTATTTCCACACCTCTGTGGAAAGACCAGTGATGAAAGCGATGTGGATAACGGTCTAATAAGACACGGCAGCAGGCCTAGATTAACTGGCGACGACTGATTCGGAACGTGCTTGTCACTGGTTCCTGTTATCTCCAAACCAAAGGCCCCAGTCCACCCTATAGTTCCAGTCCGGGGGTGATTTGTTCCAAAGGGAGAAACATGGAAAATAATAAAAGCACGTCAATGAGCGTGGCTCGGATTAATAATGATGTGGTAGTTATGAGCAATGGCTGTTTACAAGCTCACACCAGCATTAATTAGCTCAAATCGCAATATAATTAGGTACTGCTGTACGTCCATTTCCAAACAACATGACTAATCTTTTATTCAGACGTTCTCACGCTACTTCTGTGCTTTATTGGTCCATTGTCTGTGCCTCCCACTGCTTGGTCATTGATCTGAAAGACCTCCATACCCCTCCTCAGGGGGACAGACAGACAGTCTTTTGTAAGGCAGCCCATAAGTACACATCTCATTAAGCTTTATGAAGTGAGAGATTCACCATCTATTGAAACACAGCCAGTTTATACCAGTTCCAACAGATTTTTGCACTATTTAGTGCAAATGTAGAATATCTTCAGCTTTGCGAACCAATTTCCTATATCGTTAAAATGTTGAGAAGCAAGATGTGAGCAAATTGAAATGCTTTGTACTTTTTGACTCAAAGAAAACCTCATTCATATAACCACAACTCATTTAGAGGCAATGCACAGGAAATGCTTGAACTTTTTGGTGGTAACAGCTATCCGGGGGTCAAAAAGAACCAGGGAATGAGCAATGCTCCATTTTAATTTGGTTAGCATGTACACTTTATATTTACTTTTGAGATTTACATTCATTTCCTTTTGACTATATATAATGGTGTTTGTGCAGAACCGGTGACGTACAGCATGATTGAGCCAAGTCAAATCAAGTTCAGACTAATCCAATGCAGCACTGGAGTCTGGTCTATTAGCATATGCTTCATTGTAGACACACAGCTTCTGTAATCAGAGACTTCATTCTAAGACAATTCAATCCGCACTCCATCTCAGCAACAGGAAGTTCCCTTCCATCTAGGTTGCAAGGAAAAGGCAATGATACACACTGTGAGTTCATTGGCCTGTCAAACATATCCTTCAAGGTATTGGTGCTTCCTGTCCTCCCAGGCGAGCAAGACAAGGTATGTGATGCAGAACATGTCAGGAAAGATTACGTCTGGTCATGATCACTGAGCTTCAGCGGAAAGATGACAATCGTAAGAAATATTTGGCCAGCCTAGTAAGAAAATCCATTACAGTAGGTGAACCAAATTAAGATTTGCTCCAGTGCTGGGAAAAAGACCTGGGCAACCCTCATTAGTGGTTTAACTGAGCTGCAAGGCACTTGAGTCAAGTTTTGGCATGGTCTACAAACTTTATGAGACTGTAGGTTTTCATGTTGACCTTTTGTATCTGTTACTTAAATTGATATACAAAAAAAAGGAAGAAATTAATGTGTATAGCTCATAATTTCGAGTGTATGACCAGGGATAAACATGTGCGTCAGCATGCTGCATGCGCATCTGGCACGCTCGGCAACCCATGATCTCTTCATCATCCTGTATGGATGATTGAGAGTGCAAAACAGGGCTGTGACAGGACAGAGGGGTATATGATTTCCTCATAATCTTTTCAAAGCTCTGGAGGAAATCAAGAGGACTTCCTGTTTCATAAAGTGAAGTAATGACATGTATAATGTTCCAAAAGATTTCAATTTTTTCCCTGAGGACCGCTGTAGTCCGTTATTTTAAATTGTAATAATATTACAATTTAAAATAACAAAATGGCTGTTTTGCTGTATTTCTGGTCAAATAAATGCAACCTTAGTGAGCATAAGAGACCAGTAGTATTGTATGTACAGTTGAGGTCAAACGTTTACATACACCTTGCAAAATCTGCAAAATGTTAATTATTTTACCAAAATACTCTTAAATGTATGTTATTTTTTGTTTAGTATTGACCTAAATAAGATATTTCATATAAAATGTTTACATATAGTCACAAAAGAAAATGATAGTTGAATTTATAAAAATGACCTTGTCCAAAAGTTTATTCTTAATACTGTGTTGTCACCTGAATGATCACCTGATTTTTTTATAGTGATAGCTGTTCATGAGTTCTTTGTTTGTCCTGAACAGTTAAACTGTCTGCGGTTCTTCAGAAAAATCCTTCAGGTCCCACAAATTGTTTGGTTTTTCAGCATTTTTGTGTATTTGAACCCTTTCCAACAATGACTGTATGATTTTGAGATCCATCTTTTCACACCGAGGACAACTGAGGGACTCATATGCAACTATTACAGAAGGTTAAAGCGCTCACTGATGCTTCCGAAGGAAATACATTGCATTAAGAACCAGGGGGTGAAAGCTTTTTGAATTTGAAGATCAGTGTAAATTTAACTTATTTTAACTTATCTTCTGTAGCTTCAGAAGGGCGGTATTAAATGACAAACGTAAAATATATGATATTTAGACAAAATAAAAAAAAATGTAGAAAAATCATTATTCTGTTCAAATGTTTTCACCCCTGGCTCTTAATGCATTGTTTTTCATTCTGAAGCATCAGTGAGCATTTGAACCTTCTGTAATAGTTGCATGTGAGTCCCTCAGTTGTCCTCAGTGTGAAAAGATGGATCTCAAAATCATACAGTCATTGTTGGAAAGGGTTAAAATACACAAAAATGCTGAAAAACCGAAGAACAGCAGACAGTTTAACTGTTCAGGACAAAGGACTCATGAACAACTATCACTAAAAACACACACACACACACACACACACACACACACACACACACACACACGTTGGGTTTACATGTTTTATGGGGACATTCCATAGGCGTAATGGTTTTTATACTGTACAAACCGTACTTTCTATCGCCCTACACCTACCCTACACCTAAACCTAGCCCTCACAGGAGATTGTGCACACTTTTACTTCATCAAAAAAAACTCATTGTGCATGATTTATAAGCCTGTTTCCTCATGGGGACCTGAGAAATGTCCCCACAAGGTCAAAATCTACTGGTATTCCTATCCTTAACGTGATGATATAACGTGATGAATACCAGGTACACACACACACACACACACACACACACACACACACACACACAACTGTGGAACATTCAGGTGACAACACAGTATTAAGAATCAAGTGTATGTAAACTTTTGAACAGGATCATTTTTATAAATTCAACTATTTTCTCATGTGTACTATATGCAAACGTCTTTTATGTGAAATATCTTATTCGGGTCAGTACCTTATTTGTACATTATTTTGGTACAATAATTAACATTTTGCAGATTCTGCAAGGTGTACAAGAACCAATCCATCCAAAGGCTAGTACAGTAAATTGAATTGTCTTTTTAATGCTCATTTAAAATGTCATCTGACATTGTATCAATATTGACAACACGCTTTTGAGACTTTCCGCAATCATACTGAAGTGTCTTATTGACTCATTACCAGTGTTAGCTTGATATTGACATTTCAACGCTGAAGCTGTAGGACACAGGAAATTAGCTGCAAGACACATAAAAAGGCTTACTGACCTTTCAGTTTTTACCATCATACAGTATCTCTCAACTACTCTGAGGTCGTTTCTAGAATATCATTAAGAGAATTGGATGCATTATGCGGAGAGCAAAGGAGCTTTTATTATAAGCGTTTTGAGAAGAGTATGTGGTGATCTAATAAAACTTAATTTGCCAGACTTAGAATTGAAAATAAACGTCTCGTGCTGATGGATGGTGATGTTGCATTAAAGTTTAGGGGATCCATTTATTGACATTTTTAATGAAATTCATTATATGATGACTTTGATGACTTCGCATGTTTCTTACCATTTTTAGAGGGAATTTCATAATAGCAGTTACAAGAGAGGCTTGACATTTTCATAGTGCAAGTATAGATAACAGTCAGCACATGGAAGAATTGTACAGCCATGACAGCAACCAGACCAATGTAATGGACTAACCAAACAGAATGACTGACAGCTGTTGAGACTTGACTGTACATGAGCAGTCATATTTGATTAAATTCTTGCTAGTATGATATACTGCCTGCCAACCATCAACCACATCCAGTTCTTTCTTTGGAACGAAACCACTCAGAGGAAAGAAAATGCTTGTGTGAGGAAGGCTAACCAAGTCTAGTGTACAAATAGGTGAACATTTGGTGAATTCATTTAAAGCTCTACAAAAAGTGAAATTTAACAGTTCAGAAAACAGGGAAAAACAATGTATTACCCAGTATGAACACTAAATTATCAGACACAGATTATCACATATGTGCAATAGGTAGTATCTTTTTGAGACTTAAATTTCATCAGTAGCCTAACTGAGTTTGATATTTTAGACTTTGACACTATACTATTTACAGTTATAAAGTAACACACCATACACTTAGTTCGAATATACTGCATATGTTTATTTAAGATAAAGCTAAATTTGTCTCATGTATGAAATTTGTTCTATAGTTTGTGAAAGTGGCAGATGCAGCTAAGGGTACATAATGCACTGGTCAGCATACCAGCATTAAAAGACTGGATTTAAAAAGAGCGCCACGTTGTGGTCATGACAGGAATTACCCTACTGGGAATCATCTCCCCAACCCTCATCTGAGAAAATATCAGCCTGTCGTTGTTTGAAATTGCTTTTGAAATCCTCATCAAAGTGCTCCAGGTCATCTTCTTTGAAAATACCCTAGAAAATAAGAAAACATATTAATTTTGTATTACAAAAAATACAGTAATGAGTCTGATCATGTAAGACAGCTTTCAAATGAGTGTTTGCTTACTATGGTGTGGTGTTCTCACCTTTGGTAGGTATCCCAGCAGTTTTGTTGCATGCTGTTTTAGGAGCCTCTGTCTCTCCTCTTCAATGATCTTTCGCCGCTGAGCCTCTCTCTCCTTCTCCATTGCTCGCTCCTCTTCCTCCCTCTCCTGTTGAACATTTAGATTCATTCATTACATGTTGTCTGTACTATCAGCAGTTATTGATGTAGTCTGAATCAGAAGGAACTAATGTCCAAGCTACACATTTGCATGGATAATTTGCGGCTTTGAGTCTTACTTGTTCAGCCAGATACTGCTGTCTCCTTTCTTCCAGCAGCTTCTCCACAGCTCGTTTGTGTTCCAACTGTTTCATACGACGCTTCTGGGCATTCATCTGCTCAATGCGGTCATCTTCTGCAAACTTGGCCATCATCATCTGTCTAAAGGCCTCCTCTTCCTCTTTCTCAGCTTGTATGCGCAACTGCTTAAAGGCCATCATCTCCTGACAAGTCTGCTGCAACTCTAGCCGCTGCCGGATCCTCTTCTCCATCTCTTCCTGTGAGTGACAATAAGAAATGGTAAATGTAGATAGTTTTCTAGATAGTCATCATGCAGTTTTCCCAGACAAATTGGTTATATTAAAAATGTTACAGAAAAAAATTGTTGTGTTGTGTGTTTTTGGGACACTTTTATAATCTGTAGCCACAAAAGATTTATTTGCAGACAATTTTTGTTTTAAATGTGTATTGATCCTTGAAATGTATAAATGAATAAAAGTTACATTTGTGTCATGTATGAAATGTGTTTAATACGTTGTGAAAGTGGCAGATGCACATATTGCACTGTTTATAACAGACTGGATTTAAAAACAGCGCCATGCGGTGGTCAAGACAGGATGTCACATCACAAACTAGAGGTTACATGAGTTTTGCCTACATCAAGAATTTGAAAGCAGGTTAATAAAGTTTGCCATTATAGATTAATTGCACAGTTATGCTCCTATGTAGACAAAACAAGAGTAGATTTGAAGTGAAACAAAAAGATTATATAGGCTATTAATAACAGTCCTAATTTAGATCACTAAATACACTACCAGTCAAAAGTTTTTTAACACTAAGATTTTTTATATTTTTTAAAGAATTCTCTTCTGCTCACAAAGCCTGCATTTATTTGAAGCAATAGCAGTAATATTGTGAAATAAATTTACTATTTAAAACAACTGCTTTCTATTTGAATACAATTTTAAAATTTATTTTTTTCTGCGATCAAAGCAAAATTTTCAGCATCATGACATCAGTCTTAAGTGTAACATGATCCTTCAGAAAGCATTCTAATATGCTGATTTGCTGTTGAAGAATCATTTATTTGGTATTATTATCAATATTTAAACAGTTAAGTAAATTTATTTTATAGAATAGAATAGAAATGATTATAGAAATTAATACTTTTATTTAGTAAGGATGCTTTAAATTGATCAAAAGTGTTGATAAAGACATTGATAATATTACAAAAGATTCCTAATTCAGATAAATGTTGTTCTTCTGAACTTTCTATAAATCAAAGAAACCTGAAAAAATTCTACTCAGCTGTTCACAACATAAATACAATAATAAATATTTTTGAGCAGCAAATCAAAATATTACAATGACTTCTGAAGGATCATGTGACTGGAGATGCTAAAAATTCAACTTTGAAATCACAGGAATAAATTAATTAATAAGATTAAATCATTAATAAATTACCACATAGTAGATAAAAACTGGTCTAGCTAAAATTATCCAAATAAATATTAAAAAAAAAAAAAAAAAAAAAAAAAACAGAGTAAATAAAATCAAAATGTTTATTTTAAGGTCCTTTATCTGTCAACTATAATTGGACACTGGAAAAATTTGGCTAGTTTTCATTCTTTTTGGGTAGGTTTTAGATCAGTTTTGTTTTTTATTAGGGAACTGGCAACCTGCATGCGATTAACCTGTGTCTTCTATGGAAAATGTACAAAGTACATCCAGTAAAGTGAGATGTAGTAAAAGATCTAGTATGAAAGTTCTCACAATTTCCTGTCTTCTTGCAGCCTCGGCCTGCTCTTCCAAGTGAAGTTCCTCACGGATGCGCTCCATCTTCTCATGCTCTCTTTTTTCCATCTCAATCTGCTCAGAGAGCTAAACAAGAAAAAAAAGAGAGAACACATTAACACTCAAATCTTAATTATTCGTCTGTACTTAATGGCGCAGGGAGTGAGCTGTAATGTACCATTTTGTGCAGGGTTTCTTTTGCTTGTTCTCGTTCTCTAACTTTGGCCATTCTGTCTTCCTCCTTCCTCTGCTGGTAGTGGGCAAACTCAATGATGCGCCTGTTCTCCGCCTCTACCTTCTCTCGCTCTATACGTCTCCACTCTGCTTGCTGCTTTTTAAAATCTTCAATGTATCTCTGAGTGGCCACCACTTTCTCAAGTCGTAACTGAAGCTCCCTGTAAATGAAGTTTGTCCATCTTACCAACTCAAAGAGAGGATGGCTGTTCGCACCAGAATTTTTTACAAACAACAGATTTGAAAATGGGAAAACAAAGATCACAATTACCTCTGATCCTCCTCATAAATCTTCCGGACTACTTCATCCACCATGAGTTTCTCTTTAAGAAACTCCTCATAGGCTTCCTGTCTCTTGCTCTCCTTCTCCTCGAGCTGCTGCTCGAGTTCCTGCTGATAGCGCACCACCTCCTCATACTTCTTCTGCTCCTGTTTCTCCTTCTCCATCTCTGCACGCTCATGCTCGTTCTTCATCTTACGGGCAATGGCAGCCTCTTGTCGCTGGTAAGATGTAAATTCACAATAAGCAAAACTACAAAATAATTTAACAGATCATACCTATTTTGGAGATCACACACTCACCACTGTCTCATATCGCATGGCTTCTTTTTCTGCCATCTGCGCTGCCCGCTCTCTGTTCAGGTAGGCAGACTTGAGCTTTAACTCTAGCTCTCGAAGTTCAACGCTGGCAATAAAACACAGAGCTTAATAAATGGTACGTTTTATAAAACATACAGTGCTATAGAGTAAGCTTTCTGTTCTTACCTGTTCTCTTTAATGTACTGCCTCATCTTCTCATCTCGGAGTTTCTCATTATTAATTCTCGCCAGCTCCTTGGCCATCCTCTCTTCCTGTTCAAGCTGCCTCTCTCTGAACTGTCTTTCCTCTTCTGCCTAAAAAGACACATTTTGCAGGTTTTAAAACAGTCTTAAGTGTTACATTTTGATTTTATTTATATTTTCAAATTAAATTGTAATGTTAAATATACACTACCAGTCAAAAGGTTTTGAACAGTGAGATTTTTAATGTTTTTTTCTGCTCACCAAGCCTGCATTTATTTAATTCAAAATACAGCAAAATCAGTAATATTTTGAAATATTTAAACTATAACTGCTTTCTAATTGAATATATTTTAAAATGTAATTTATTCCTGTGATCAAAGCTACATTTTCAGCATCATTACTCCAGTCTTCAGTGTCACATGGTCCTTCAGAAACCATTCTAATATTCTGATTTGCTGCTTATTTGTTATTAATTATTATTATGTTAAAAATGTATGTTTTTTCAGGTTTCTTTGATGAACAGAAAGTTTAGAAGAACAGCATTTATCAGAAATAAACATATTTTGTTATATTATACCATATCTCATTCAAAGGCTTGGAGTCAATATGTTTTAAAGAAAGGATGCTTTAAATTGATTAAAAGTGATGATAAAGACATTTATAATGTTACAAAAGATTTCTATTTCAGATAAATGCTGTTCTTCTGAACTTTATATAAAAAAAATTGTACTAGCTGTTTTTAACATAATAAATGAGCAATAAATCATAATATTAGAATGATTTCTGAAGGATCATGTGACTGGAGTGATGATGCTAAAAATTCAGCTTTAAAATCACAGGAATAAATTACATTTTAAAATATATTCAAATAGAAAACAGTTATTTTAAATAGCAAAAACAATTTTACAGTTTTTCTGTACTTTGATTTAAATAAACGCAGGCTTGGTGAGTAAAAGAGACCTCTTCAAAAACGTTTGACTGGTAGTGTGTATTAAATATTTTGATTTAGAATAGACTACAATGTTCGGTGTGTGTTCCTAAATGCATGGTTAATGTTTCTTGCGTGTTCTTAAAGATATGAATATGTCTGGACCGTAGGAAGAGGCACAGCTAATGGGGATACTAACAAATAAACAAAACAAGACTTCGCGTCTGCATTTGAGGATACTGACGTAACGTATTTTGTAACGAACAGAATAAAATTAACCTTGAGAAGTGATTCCTCGATTTTTCTGCCATACTCTTCATCTTGCATTTTGCGCAGGAAGCGCTTTTTCTCGACTCTCTCTTCGCCCTGGATGTTGGCTTCAAGCTGCCTCTCCTTGGCGATGCGTTTAGATTGGTCTTCACGCATTTCCTCCTGTTTGCGGTACTCCAGGATCATCTTCTGATGGTGGTTGTGAGAGATGTTGCGCTGCTGGCTCATGAAAGACTGCAAAGAGAAGGTCTATTATTTAAATGCTGTTTTTTTGCAACGCAGCCTCTCTACTTAATGGTTAACAGGGTCTTCTTACATGTCAGTTTTATTCGAGCATATAGCATCTGTTGAAATTATTACCTAATTTGTTAAAACAGACTGTTCATAAAAACTGCGTCATATTTACCATTCCTCGGGTGTGCTGAAAGTTTTTAGTCAGCTCCTTTTGATTTCTGCAATCCAAATGGTTTTTTATTCTAGCCAAACAAAGTGGGAATCACCACGCTCATTTGTTTGTGAGTCGTTGTCCTAGAAACGCCGGGCTTTCAGACCTGGGAACAAAGACGAATATTATTGGCCAGTGCAGCTCTTGCATAGCCAATAAAGTGCAGCAGGTTCCGGAAGTTAACATTCCCATTTATTTTAATCTCTTATCGAACGTATTGTTGAGAGAAACTAAGCTGATCAAAGCTTTGAATGAAAAAAAAAAAAAAAGCTTCACAAAAACATAAAAATTCGGACCACTCGAAACGCCACACGCTGGTGACGGCTGATGGTCAGAACAAAAATAAATGTGTATAAATAAACTTATTTATGGTTAGAATTGTGTAAATGCAACTAAGCCCAAACATTCATAAACTTATTTTACAAACCAAGTGCAATGTTTTATTTAAAGTGTCATCTATTAAATGCAATCTAATACCGTTGTGGCGTCTTGTTCATGCATTTTTAACTTTTTTTTATTTTTTTTATAAAATACATAAAAAAAACATGATTTTAAACTGATGGACTGGAGATGGACTGAAACATTAATCATCCCTTGTCATTTATAAATGCTCATTATTTTTCCAAATTCTTTATTTATGTATTTGTATTATCATTTGGAATGTGTGTGTACTCCTTATGCTTATATATAAGGCCATGCAATGCCTTAAGCATAAGGATTTTAAAATCAGCACAGAACCTGACCAGCGTAAAGAGTTCAAAATTTAGAATGACATGCTCATTTGTCCTGACTTTCATCAGGAGCCTAGCTGCTGAATTTTGGTATTAGGGACCCCAGCAAGAAGTGCATTAGAGTAGTCTAAAAGTGAGAAAAAAATGAAAGACTTTCAGCTTTCAGTCACAGGAAAGGATAGCACAGGATAGCAACAAAGTCTAAAGCGATATTTCTGAGATGAAATAAGGAAATGTTATGTTACATGTATGGATCAAAAGACAAAATCGAGTCAAAATATAACTTATATATACATTTTTTGTTTAGTTTGAAACTCCAAAACAGAGCAATCCACACTTAAAGTTAACGAATCAGCTATACAAAGCTGATGAGGACAGCCAGTTAATAATTTTATTTACACTAACGTTATTAATATTCATATTTTTTCAGTTCTATATTAGAGGTCTTTCCTTAAGGGGCCCCTAAACAGTGTTGGGACTGTACAAGTTTTGATGGTACTAATATACAATGACATGCTTCCAGTGAAATAACTGAAGCAGCTGTACTTCCTTATTTATCACTGACACTCTAAAACTAAAATCATTTCCTCCTCTCTGAGATAACATTCAGATGTTTATCAATGTCATGTGCACAGTTATCTATTTATCTTTTATGTTTTCTGTGATCTAAGAATAAGTGCGATTTGTTCTGTGGTTATTTAAGCATGTTCAGGCCTGTTATTCATGAAACAAATTACTTTTATTGAGAGGTCCCTGCCTTTAAATTCATATCTAGTATTATACACTAAAATTCACTGTTTATGCATTTAAAATTCTTGATCAAAAGTAGAAACAAATGTATAATGATCAAATAATGCCAGTGTGTTGGCAGTACTGTTCAGACAATAGTCAAAGCGTACGTATGATGAAAAAAAAAAAAAAAAAAAAATGTATATATATATATATATATATATATATATATATATATATAATGAATGTATTTGTGAATATTTCATTATAAACAAAACTTTTTTTGCTTTATTATTTATTATTTTGGACGTGTATGTGTAAGGCCATGCAATAATGATTTTAAAATCAACACAGAACCTGACTGGAAGCCAGTGCAAACACTTCAAATAAAATTCGACTTCTGTCAGGAACCAAGCTGCTGAATTTTGCACACATATTGTAGTTTGTTAAGTGTGGTATTAGGGATCCCAGCAAGAGGTGCATTGCAGTAATCTAAGTGAGCAAAAACAAAATTATCATTAAACCTTTCAGTCACAGGAAAGGATAGAACAGGGCAAAGTCTAGCAATATTTCTGAGATAAAATAAGGAAGTCTTATTTTACACATGTGGATCAAAAGACGAACTCGAGTCAAATATAACTCCTAATTTTTTTTGTTTAGTTTGAAACTTCAAACAGAGCCATCCACACTTAAAGTTAGTGAACCAACTTTACGAAGCTGATGAGGACAGCAAATAAGCATAACCGCTGTCTTTAAGTTTCGGTCATCCAAATTTTTGCAGTGTGAGAAAAGAAACATCCACCTTTACACCAGGCTCACGGTAAATATAAATCTAAACCCTTTGATTCTGTTTTATGGACAAAATATCATCTTTTGTGTTTCACACAAGAGATTAAGTCATTTTGGTTTGGAATAATATAGACATGTAAGAAGTGATATACAGGTCCTTTTCAAAAAATTAGCATA
>NC_133363.1:41027219-41048486 GCF_049309525.1 Garra rufa | reverse complement strand
TATGGAGATGAAGATTTCATTTTTCAAAACACTGAATGGTTTACTGACCATGGTATTACTGTGCTCAATTGGCCTGCCAACTCTCCTGACCTGAACCCCATAGAGAATCTGTGGGATATTGTGAAGAGAAAGTTGAGAGACGCAAGACCCAACACTCTGGATGAGCTTAAGGCCGCTATCGAAGCATCCTGGGCCTCCATAACACCTCAGCAGTGCCACAGGCTGATTGCCTCCATGCCACGCCGCATTGAAACAGTCATTTCTGCAAAAGGATTCCCGACCAAGTATTGAGTGCATAACTGAACATAATTATTTGAAGGTTGACTTTTTTTGTATTAAAAACACTTTTCTTTTATTGGTCGAATGAAATATGCTAATTTTTTGAGATAGGAATTTTGGGTTTTCATGAGCTGTATGCCAAAATCATCAATATTAAAACAATAAAAGGCTAGAACTACTTTCAAATGTGTGTAATGAATCTAAAATATATGAAAGTCTAATGTTTATCAGTACATTACAGAAAATAATGAACTTTATCACAATATGCTAATTTTTTGAAAAGGACCTGTAAGTGAGTTAATGATTATAGTATATTGTTCGGCAACCTCTACAGGATGTCCAATGATAGAAATCCTAAGAAATTGAATGGAAATGTTTTGTTTTGTTCTTGATCACATACTGTAATATCTGTAAACTTTAGTTACTAAATCAGCCATTGATAAGAAAATTACATAAATACACCTTTATACATTTCCTTAAGTCACCGTACTTTAGACATTAAGAACACACACACACACACACACACACACACACACACACACACACACACACACACACAAAAACATTTACCCCTGGTGTACGGACATGGTAAGTTAATGTGCAGGGTTTGGAAGTTAGGTTTAGGTGTAGGGTAGGTGTAGGGCGATAGAAAGTACGGTTTGTACAGTATAAAAACCATTACGCCTATGGAATGTCCCCATAAAACATGTAAACCCAACATGTGTGTGTGTGTGTGTGTGTGTGTTTAAACCATGAAAAACCTTGCTTCTTTTGTTTGCAGACTGTCTTTTGTATAAAAATATTTATTGGTCTTTTACTGAATTTATGGTTCTGTGATGCTAAATCAAGTAAGTGTAATTTTATTTTAGACTTATCTAAAACAATTTCTCTTAAGAACTTCTTAAGCAACAACTGCATTTATTTGATTCAGGAATACTCCTTCTGTTCTCATCAAGAGGAGTCCTTTACCAGACGTTCTGTGAAATGACCACTGCTGGCGGTGGCGGGAAGCTGGTGGCCAGAGTTCATTAAAAAAACAACATGTATGAATTTAAGCCTCTATGGGCCTACTGAGTTTAAAAACAAAAAACAAACACACAGAACAGGGAGTCTTCTATGTAATTCCTGAAGAATGTCAACCTGTGGACGTGTGATTGTTTAGGCTAGATTTGACTATCCAGTTGACTATAGACTTGACTGTCCTTACCCTATGTGAATGATCATGGGGTTAAAAGTGTAAGATAAAAGGATACATTGAGAAACATTGCACCCAACTGTGAGGCACAAGGTTTGCATTTTAATTTGAAAGTCTAGCTACCATGTTAAAGAGCTGCCTGAGACCCACATAAACCAATCCAGAAAGAATTTGGTAAATACTAATCCAGAAGGGATATATTCCAGTCCAGAGAAAGAACTGAAAAACAGATCACTACAGTAGAGGATGCTGTACTATGGCAAGAGAAAAAACTAAAGCCAGGGCTATATGGTAAGGATTGGCTGCAAAGAGTCAGAAGTCAGCCTAGCAGTCAAACTGTAGATGCTAGAAATAGGAAGTCACTATGGGCAGGAAGTGATTATTCATTGTAAAACCTCAGAGGCAGAGGGGATTACGAGCACTGTGTATAAAAAACTAAGAAAAAAATGTGCACCATGTATAGGAAAAACCTGGAAAATAAACATAATATAAAAAAATGAAAAATACAATATATAAGTAAGGGCACATGGTAGAGAGTGCAAACCATGTAAACAATATAGCGCAACAGAGATTGTACAGATCTGGCCATTAAAAATGCGTCTATTTTCACCCGACAGCCTGCAATTCGGCACGCATGGTCACGGATCCTCATTGTTGCCTGCAGGGGCTTTTTCTGATTTTTTAAAAACATTGTTGCGCTTCATATAATATCCACCAGGTGGCGCAAGGAACAACATTCTGTAGCCAAACACCATGGCCAGCTCTAGGGGGCGTTGGTCACAAATACAAGTACAATAGTTCAATGATTCCTCTTTCCTGAAATTATGGTTCAAACAATAGCAAAAAGATATTCATAAGCAGGTGCAGTTGTATTGTTATTTTCTTTTCTTTCTTTGTTTTCCTGACGAACATTTATTAGACTGCATCGGAAATAGAAATGTTAATTTCGGGTATTTTATTTTTCCCAACCGACAACTGACGTTGTTAAATTATTTATCGACCGACAAGATTATGTTAAATTACAATTAAATTTAAATTGATACGTGGCTGTGACACATTAAAAACAGCTAAATTCGTTTTCAGGAATTAATTATACACAAGCAAGAAGCAGCATAAACATCAGAATGTCACGCGCATCACGCGCAGAGCTTATGCACAGAGAAAAACCCAATAAACCTATATATAATAATAAATAAAATAGGCCCATATGCGAAATATATGTTTTTCTGAATGAATAATAATTTAACAAAACGAAAGAAAATAAAATGAATAAGTAGCAAGCCTATATGCAGAATTTTAGGCAATTTCTGTGATGCGCCCTTAAAGCAGCATCTTGTTTCCATTTTTTTTTTTTTTTTTTACAAATACACATCTGTTTTTTTATTGTGATTGTACACAAATAAAAGAAATATGTAAAATAGCATAGTTTTGAGCAATGCCGTACTCTTGAACGAGTATTGTAAGCTGTATCCACTTTATTAAGGGGGGGAAAATAAAGTTATCCTGACGGCGCCGCGGGCAGTTAAATAACTCGACAACTTTCACCTTTAGAATAAAATACATTATATATTTCAGCGTTTTAAAGCAACATCAAATTAAGATATGCATGTTTAAGAGGTAGCTCGTCTTTTTCTTTTTCAAAGATACACAATTTTAGATACACTGACAATTAATAAGTAAGTGTGTAAAAGTGTCAGAGCAGTCTTGTAACAGTCTTATGAGTAGTGTGAGGTAGTTGGCAGACCAATGCTGCACAAAGTGACTGGTGCAGGTCAGTGTGTGTGTGTGTGTGTGTGTGTGTGTTTGTCAGAGTTCAGAAAGATTGTGGGGCAGAAGAGGGGAGTGAGGGGAGTGGGGGCAGAGCAGGGAGAGAGTTGAGCTTCCTGACAGCTTGAAGGATGAAGCTGTCCTGTGTGCTGGTCCTGGCCTGGAGACTCCGCAGTCTCCTCCCTGATGGCAGCAGGCTGAAGAATCTTTGCATTGGGTGGGTGGGATCAGCTGCTATGCAGAGGGCTTTTTTGGTGAGACGTGTGCTGTAGATGTCTTGGAGGGTGGGGAGAGGGACACCAATGATCCTCTCAGATGCTCTGACTATGCGTTGGTTTTTTGGCAGGACGTATTGCAGGCTCCAAACCACACAGTGATGCAGCTAGACAGGATGCTCTCGATGGTTCCTTGGTAGAATGTGTGCATAATGTGGGCTGGTGCTCTTGCTCTTCTTAGTTTGCGGAGGAAGTAAAGACGCTGCTGTGCTTTCTTGACCAGTGCAGTGGTGTTGTTTGTCCAGGAGAGATCCTCAGTGATTTGCACACTCAGGAAATGAAGCTAGCGCAAGTTCTGCCAGGAAGACTCAATTGTTCGCGTCACTAATTACCTCCTCATCTATCCAATCATATCATTTACTGTAGCTTAAAAAGGTTAGCGCTTACACATGTCTGAGTTCGCAGATGCTGTCGCTCCAGTACCTCCATCCTCCCCACCTCCACCAAGATGGGATCCTTCCTCCAACGACTCTACTCCACCAAGCCGGGTCCTCCCTCTACCAACCACATCACCATCAGTCACTATCCCCTCCATCCCGAAGACTTCAGATTTTTCTTTTCCTCCATTCACCCACCATCACCAGATGGCCCCTTTCCTGACTCCGGGGGGTGAGCGGCGCCCCCGCCTTCGTCTTCAGGCGGGACCCGCAGATTCCGTACCCTCTGAATGCAAGTTAAGAACTGGGCCTACGCCAAATAACCTGATTGCTTGCTGAGCTCCTAAATAAATGTCATTGTCACAGTATAAATTCTCCCGAGTCTTTCTGGTAGAACTTGGTGCTGCTCACTCTCTCCGCAGACGCACCGTTGATGGTCAGAGGAGCATGCTGAGTGTGCGCTCTTCTGAAGTCAACAACAATTTCCTTCGTCTTCTCCACATTCAGAGAGAGATTGTTGTCTCCGCACCACGTAGCCAGGCGGCTCACCTCGCTTCTGTAGTTTGTCTCATCCCTGTTGCTAATGAGACCCACCACAGTTGTGTCATCCACAAACTTAATGAAGAGGTTGGAGCTGTGTGACGGTGTGCAGTCGTGGGTCAGCAGAGTGAAGAGGAGGGGGCTCAGCACACATCCCTGAGGGGCCCCCGTGTTTACAATGATGGTGCTGGATGTGTTACTGCCGACCCGTACTGCTTGTGGTCTTCCTGTGAGGAAATCCAACAGCCAGTTACACAGTGAGGTGTTGAGCCCCAGCTGGACCAGTTTTTGAGTGAGCTGTTGGGATATGATAGTGTTAAATGCTGAACTGAAGTCTATGAGCAGCATGCGGACGTATGAGTCTCTTTTGTCCAGATGTGTGAATGCAGAGTGGAGTGCAGTGGAGATGGCATGCGCAAACTGGAAGGGGTCCAGTGAGGGGGGCAGGACAGACTTAATGTTCTGCATGACTAGCCGTTCAAAGCACTTCATGAGGATGGGGGTAAGTGCAACTGGACGGTAGTCATTAAAGCAGGAGGGAGATTACTTTTTTGGGACCGGAATGATGGTGGTGGCTTTGAAACGTGGGGGCGACAGCCTGGGAGAGTGAGATGTTAAAGATGTCTGTGAAGACATCAGTGAGTTCCACTGCCCAGTCTCTCAGTACACGACCAGGAATGTTGCCAGGACCCGGAGCTTTGCGAGCGTTGATCCTGCTGAGGGATCTCCTCACACTGTCATCACCTGGTCACCAGGAGGGGGTAAGTCTGCATGATTGAAATCCCCAGCTAGGATGAGAAAAGCATCTGGGTGGGCTGTCTGCTGCTCACTGATGTGCTGGAAGTTCATTTAGTGCCTTACTCCTGTATTTGTTGGAGGTGGGAGGGATGTACACAGCACACATCAGTATAGTTGTATATTCCCTCGGTAGATAGAACGGCCGGCACTTAATAACCATAAATTCCAACACCGGTGAGCAGTATTTGCAGTCTACAACAGCATCGCGGCACCAAGCGTCATTGATATAAACACAAAGTCCACCACCGCGGGTCTTATCTCCCGCGACGACAACTCTGTCGGCACGATAGCATGTCAGCTGGTCGAGCTGAATGGTGCGGTCTGGGACACTGTCGCTGAGCCATGTTTCCGTGAACACAAAAACACAACAGTCCTTTACATTCCTCTGTGATGAACGTAGTAGTCGGATGTAGTCCAGTTTGTTGTCTAATGAGTGTACGTTGGCCAGAACGATGGAAGGGATAGCGGGTTTGTGTGGGCTAGCCGCTAGCCTAGCTCGGATACCTCCGCGCTTACCCCTCTTCTGCTTCCTCTCACACCGCTTGTGGAGCCTCCATTGTGGGCGAGGTGCAGGAGTGGCGGTCGGTGATTGAATAGGCCTCCGGAGCAGACCCAGATCATTCAGCTCTTCAGCGTCCACAGAGTTCAAATTAAAAACTTTGTTTCTGCTGATGTCAAGCAAAAATGTTCGGCTATGAACGCGCTCAAAGGCAGATAAAACGCGGCGAAGACGTACAAAAACACTCCGACTTACAGGACGAAAAACACTGTTTGGTCGGGAGAGAGAAGCCGCTGCGTGTGCACGCGCCGCCATCTTGGATCATAACAAGCTGAAACATTTTTTTGATTTGTTTTGCCAGTAATAGGAGGGGAGGTTTGCTGAAATGCACATATGTGACTCTAGACCACAAAACCAGTCATAAGGTTAAATTTTACAAAACTGAGATGTATATATCATATGAAAGCTCAATAAATAAGCTTTCTATTGATGTATGGTTTGTTAGGATAGGACAATATCTTGGCCGAGATACATCTATTTGAAAATCAGGAATCTGAGGGGGCAAAAAAATCTAAATACTGAGAAAAACACCTTTAAAATTGTCCAAATTAGGTTCTTAGCAATGCATATTACTAATCAAAAATTACATTTTTATATATTTACAGTAGGAATTTTACAAGAAATCTTCATGGAACATGATCTTTACTTAATTTCCTAATGATTTTTGGCATAAAAGAAAAATCAATAATTTTGACGCATACAATGTATTTTTGGCTATTGCTACAAATATACCCCAGCGACTTAAGACTGGTTTTGTGGTCCAGGGTCACATATGAAAAAGCGATTACATTATAGAAAATTATGTAATGAGCCATGTTACCTGTGTTATGCTCCTGCTATATAAACTACTGTATTATTTTTGTTGGGAGGATTCTCAGTGATTGACGTGAGGTCCTTCCTAACGTGTTTACAGCCTTTTTTTAGTGGCATTGTCTGGAGTGGTTACTGCTGTCCAGCAGGTTAGTGGAACACTACAAATCTTAACTAAACCACCTATGCATGTGCGCAAGTAAGCATGTGGCAACCGACTTAGCATGTGGCATCCTCAGAGTGAGTTTGTAATTGAGAGACCTGTGCCACGCGAGGATATTAAAGGTTGTATCAGCGATTCTAGGCTGAAACATAAAGTGTCACATTCAGCTGACCTTTCTTCATGATCCGCTCGCTGCCTGCCCCATAAATCGGCTGTAAAAAAATGCATCTCTGTGGTCAGCCTAGGGTCCGAGATATGCCAAATAAAACAATCGGTGCTATCAACCATTCCACAGAAAAACAAACAGTGTTCCAACCAATCAGCATCAGGGGGTTGGCGTTGTGGATTTTTGTACTGGTGCAGGGATGTGAGGGAGGCAGAGCGAAAGTCCACAACTCCAACCCCCTGACGGTGATTGGTTTGTTTTTCTGTGGAAATGTTGGTAGCACCGATTGTTTTTTTTTTGGCATATCTCGGACCCTTGGACCTTAGACCTTGTCATGGGGGAAACCTTTTCAGTTAATTTAAAGTCAAATAAACTTTAATGCCAGTTTTGAGTTTAAAACATTCATATATATATATATATTTTCAATAGTAACAAAACAAAACAAAAAACGTTTTGCTTAATTTAATTTAGATTTTTCCATATCATTTTGTGTAACTGATGAATAAATATTGAGGGATATACACAGAAATTGTTTCTTATTCTAATTTGTCCAGAAATTCCCTTCAGATTTGGGGCATGTTAATTTGTTAATGGACCTTCTATTTCAATAGTGTATGATATCAAAAATGCAGATTACACCAGTGGTCAGTTTGATCCTTCAGCAAGAGGTATTGAAATATTTCTCCAATTTTATTTACATTTTTTTTTACAAACAAAATGCGTATTTTTCAGTAAAAAAATAATTGTCTGTTGATAGGGTAAATTTGTTTAAAACACCTTATTTTGGGTAATTTACTCATATTGTTGCAGTTTTGTATGGGAGGTGGTGTCCTGAAGCAGCTCCTGAAACTGTATTTATGTCACAAACTGAAGCGGAGTGGAGCCAGGAGAAAACGTGCAGGAAACCGGAATAATAATAATACGGATATTTATTGAAAACAAAAGCAACATAGAACAAAAACCAGGAAAACTGAGAGAACAAGTAACATTATAACGATGGACACTGGGGTGTGATTAGACAGAGACTTATATGCACAGAAAACAAGGCGTGGTCACAAACAAGATAACGAGATGACGAGAGGGAAACACAAATATGGGCAAGACTGAACCAACTAATACAAAACCAAAAGGGGGGAACACAGGACTAAACCATTATCATAAGGAAACATAGGGGGAAAAACACTAGGAAAACAGTACAGGACAGGACAAAATACTGACAATTTACGTCTGTGGTCTCCCACTGTTTTAAAATTAAGATTTGAAAAATCTTCTTGTGTGTGACCAGCCTTAATAGTGTCTGTGGTCACAGTTTTATTCGCGGATCCTTTACGTCAGATACGACTGACCAATATTGACTAGCCTACAATTTGGATAAGATTCCTTAAAATTTAAAATGAAAGAATAAACCTTATAAAAGTCTTATAAAATCATTGATTTTGCTTAAAGGTCTCATATTTTCAAAACCAAAATTTCCTGGCTTTTTTCATGATAACTAAGGTCTAAGGGCCATGTAACTACCATATAAGTTTCAAAACAGTCAATCCACAGTAAAATGCACACAGCCTGCATAAATTAGCTGTGCCATTTCACAAGGCGCTGTGACTTCCATAAAAATGTGACGTCCGATCTGCTCAGTCACCGCCTTCAGTCACCACCCAGAGCACCAACCACTGTCCCACCCTCCTTTTGTCAAAGCCCCAGAGAACATTGCGTCCATTCCATTGCAGAACAACAACACAAAAACAAGTCAAGAAAATGCTGTTCAGTAGATGGATGTCAGGAAACTACATCATAACACAGGCTTCCGAACAACATTAATATAAAAAGACCAGTGGCACGTCAGATTCAGCCTCTTTCACACAGCCATTCCAGAAAATACATGGATAATGTGTCCCATGATTTGTTCAGAATTGTTTGATTTGGTTCATTCACAAAGTAATTTTCCGGAATCTGTGCGTGCTTTACCCACAATCCATAAAGATCCCGTAAAGACATGTAATGCGACGCCTACGTTGCACTAAACTGAACGTGCCGAACGATAGCCAGTTTTCACATAATTTTCGTTGTGAAGAGTTGCGCGATAACGTGCATCATCACTACAGCACAGCCTTTATGGCACTGGTTTTGGCTTTTGTTCACATAGCGCTTGTTCCGAGACTGATCCCAGCAACGTTACTAGGCTCCCAACCTGGGATCGTTCCCGGAACTTTCGGCAATTTTCCAGAATCAACGCACAATGTGAAAGAGGCTTTACTATAAAGCAATAGTTACATAGCTTACCGCACTCGTAGCTTACAAAAAACATTAATTATCATTCCGAAACATCCCGTGAGTATCACAAGCCACAGCGGGCTACAGCATACATGACAGAAGTTACCTGTGGTTGGCCTGGCCGTGCGACACTCAGAAAACAACAGGCCAATCAGAAGAGATGCTCATGAATATTAATTAGACGGGCCAAAATCGATCTGTTCTTGACAGAGCTCCTAAAAGTGGAGCTGTAAAAATATATTGAGATGGTTTTTAGAACTTATACCGCAAATATATATTCTTAAGGACATCAACAGCTAAAATAAACCTCCAAAAAGGTGTACAATATGGGACCTTTAAACAACTTACTTGATAAATACTCCAGAGGAGATGTAGAGGCGAGGCAGAGGGGATTATGAGCACAGTGCAGACTGCAAAAAAACGGTTTGTTTTACTTACTCAAAATATCAAAAAGTTCTTGAATCAAGATGCATTTACTAGATAATCACAAGTAATCAAGTTATAGTAGCAGAACCATGTGAAGGAAATTTATGATAAATCATAACTAAACAAAAAAAAATTTTTACCAACATTTACCAACACTTTAGGACACACATATGGACAAGACAAATATAGAAATAACATACCATGACTTAATAACAAGCTGAAATAATCAAAAACCAGATTTGTTTTGGCAGTAACAGAGGGGAGGTTTGCTGAATTGCACAAATAAAGAAGCAGTTATATTATAGAAACATAATGTAATGAGCCATGTTACTTGTGCAATTCATCAATGGTATGTCAGCTGTTGTAAAATAATTATAAACCTGTGGCTTTAAAGAAATAGTTCACTCAAAAATGAAAATTCTGTCAATAGTCATTGTTCCAAATGTGTAAGACCTTCATTCATCTTCGGAGCACAAATTACAGTGCTTAGATAATCATCATACACTTTTGAAATATTTACTTCATTTGTCATACAGCCTGAAAAAAAACAAACAAAAAAAAAAAACACTATAATAACGGGGTTGGAAAAGTCATCAGCCCCTTAATATAATACATTGTAGAGCCACCTTTTGCTTTAATTACAGCCATCAGTCTTTGGATATGTTTGTACTAGCTTTGCACACCTTGATTGGGGAATATTTGCCCATTCGTCCTTGCAGAATTGCTCAAGTTCAGTCATATTCTGTGGCGAGTGGCAATAGACAGCTCTCTTCAAATCCATTCACAGGTTTCAATTGGATTTAGGTCAGGGCTCTGACTTGGCCACTCAAGGTTGTTGTTCACATCACATACAGACACATTTAGAAGGTAAAAATGTGAAAAAGGTATGTCACAAATGGAATAATACAATATATTAACAATATGAATAATGTTTAATAAGAGGAACCACTAGAATTTCTGCCTAAAGTCTACTCAGAAGGTGGCCTATTTTAACTGAAAATATTGGCTCATTTTATCTTAACACATTCATGTAAATTGGGCCAGTAACTAAAATTGCTTATATATATACAGTTGCAATCAAAATTATTCAACCCCCTTGACCTGCAAGACATTTTGCTGCAGAGAACAAAATTTTGTGAAAACAATTCAACAAAGGCATCAGTACACTATTAGAGAAAGTTTATTCATACACATTTGAGTAATTTTGAGAATGTAAGTTGATGACTAATGAAAGAAAATTAAATTGGCTCTAAATGTTCATGTTCAAAATTATTCAACCCCCAAAAGTAAAAATCTGGTGCAGAATCTTTTATTCTTTAAAACTAGCAATAAACACTGCTTAGAAGTGTTTAGAAGCTTCTGTCACCTCTCTGCTGCAATCTTGGCCCATTCCTCACCTGAAACAGCTTTTAGACCACTGATAATATTTCGTTTCACATTGCTACTGCTTTCTTCAAATTCAACTAAATATTTTCAATGAGAATTAAATCTGGAGACTGAACAGGCCACTCAAGTACATTCTGTGACTGATCCCTGAACCAAGCTTAAGTAGATTTGGATGTTTACTTTGGGATGACTGTCCTGCAGGAAAGACAATTGATTAATAGCTTCAGCCTTTGCACCAAAGGCATCACAATTCTTGCAAAAATGTCCTGATACTTCAAAGAATCCATCATGTCCTTCATACAGTCATGTTTTCCACTTCCTGCTAAAGTAAAACAACCCCATAACAGGACTGATCCACCTCAATGTTTGATTATGGAGATGGTGTTCTTCTGCTTACAAGTTTTGCCTTTTTTGCACCAGACATACTGCTGATCCATGAGTCCAAAAAGTTCCAGTTTGGTCACATCACTCCAAAAAACATTCTTCCAGAACTCCACAGGTCTATCCAGATGAATTTTAGGATGTTCAAGTCGGTCTTTTTGTTCTTCTTGGTCAAGAGTGTTATTCGGCAAGATGCCACAACATGAAGGCCATAATTGTCTAGTGTTCATCTTGTGCTCTGCATTGAAATGTTTTTCCTCCTTTCGTTGGGTCTTTGGCTGTACTTTGCAGGTTTTTCTCAGTTGCTCTGATCAAACATTTTATGATATTTTGTTTTTTTGTTCAACACCCTCAAAGGTTTTCTGGTACAACACACTTTAAACTAAAGAATAATGCTGCCAGCTGTGTCTCTAGGAACTTTTAAATGTCTTGAAAATCTTCATACAGCCTTAGACTTTATAATATAATAAAACTATTTCTTCTCTAGCTTTTGTGAGAGCTCTGTTGACTTTACCATATTTGCTACTCAACTTCAGCACATGCATGGACTAACTGTATGTATGTGTAACAGCTCAAGCTCATAGTGTTTCTAAAGGCTTTATTGTGTTTTAAGACAATTTTGTTCCCCACCATAAAAATTACTGACTAAAAAACAGCAATGTTGAACAGGGGTTGAATAATTTTGAACATGAACATTTAGAGCCAATTTAATTTTCTTTCATTAGTCATCAACTTACATTCTCAAAATTACTCAAATGTGTATGAATACACTCTCTCTAATAGTGTACTGATGCCTTTGTTGAATTGTTTTCACAAAATTTTGTTCTCTGCAGCAAAATGTCTTGCAGGTCAAGGGGGTTGAATAATTTTGATTGCAACTGTATATGTTTATATAGATTATTTAGGAAAACCAGCATTTTATCTCACAGAGGCCATCAAGACATGGGTTATGAATAATTATTTCTAAACGTGCATTTGTTTTTTTTTTTATTGATTTATCATCCTTATAATTGAGAAGTAAGATTGGATATGTCAGGCCACTCGCCTTGCTTTTTTCTGGTGTGGTCTCAAAATGAAGCATTGCCCCTTCCCCCTTAGCAACCTTAGTCCAATAAAATGATTTGCTAAATGTCAAGAACTTTTTATAGCAACAGTTTAAAATTCTTTGCAGTCATTGACTGTTATACGCGCTGCAAACAAGAAAACACAAGAAAAAAACGACAACAAATTAAGAAAACATCTTCATCAGTTTGACAACACAGGCGCTGCAAATCCTCGCAACGCAAACACAAATACGGAAACGCGCTGCATATAGCACGGTCCACAACAGAAATGTTTCAGGGGAACCTCAAAAAGTGACGAACTCATCTGGGACCTGATTATTTATATCACTATCACCTTTAAGTGATACTATACTATCACTAAAAGGTGATAGTTCACCGATAACACCTCTGCTCTGACCAACAGTCACTGAACAAATAATCAGGTCCCAGATGGGTTCGTCACTTTTTGAGGTCCCCCTGAAACATTTCCAATGATATTTAGTTGTCTTTGAGTCAAATTTGATTCATCACCTGGAACACCGAATATTGCAAATTCTACTGGCTTCAGCTGTGCTTCACACACTTTGGATAGTGTATCAAATATGGTTGACCAGTAAGCAGTAAGTGTGGGACATTCCCAAAACATGTGAGTCAAGTCTGCTTCACCTGTATGACACCATACAGGTCTTGTCAAAAGTAGGATTAAATGAGGCAATCTGTGTTCTGCTTAAGTGCATTCGGTGCAATACTTTAAACTTTTTCACTCTATAGAGGGCATTTATCCAAAATTCACCCACCTGCTCCTAATCTTGTCTGTTCTTACACTTTTTAATGACATTAGAAATGTATATATTCTTGAAACAAGACCTTGTAGGTGGGAGGGTACTTCTAACAGAGAGTCCACAGGAGACTTAGAAGGGATGCTTGGAAATGGTGAGCTTTGGGCATTAACAAAATGACGTATCTGAAAATAACGGAAAAGGCCAACTGAATTAAGAGTGAATTTGGAAGGCAAATCATTAAATCTTGCAAAAATACCATGAATATAAAGATCACTGAACCGAGCCCTTATCTTGCCACTGTTTAAATGCAGAGTCTAGTTTTGCTGGGAGAAATGCATGATTATTGCATATTGGACTCTGAAACAAGAGTGCTTGTCTTAACTTCAAATGCTGACGTAGTTGAGTCCATATTTTAAGAGTGAAATGAACAACTGGATTTGATGTATATTTGACTATTTTAATAAGTAAGCTAGATGTTACAAGAGCTTGTAAAGAGGTTGCTGTGCAGTATTCTGTTTCAAACCAATCAGTGCCCTCTGATGAACGCATCTAGTAGATTATCTTTTGAACATTAGCCACCCAATAATAGTATAAAAAGTTAGGGAGAGCTAAACCTCCGTCAGTTCTATTTTTTCTGTAGAATCTCTTTACTAATTTTAGTGATTTTCCCATCCCAGATAAAATTGGAGATAAGTTTATCCAATGTATTGAAAAAGGCTTTGGATAGAAAGATAGGGAGGCACTGAAATAAATATAAGAAGCTAGGAAGAACTGTCATTTTAACACAGTTCACTCTGCCAACCAAAGACAGATGGAGAGGCCTCCATTTTTGAAAATCAGATTTGAGTTTAGTCAATAGAGAGGTGAAGTTATTTTCATATAGTCCTTTAAAGTTATGAGTGATATTGATGCCCAAATATTTAAACTTAGATCTTGCCATGCAGAAGGGAAGCATGGAGTCAGGCATATGTCTGGCGAGTGAGTTAACAGGCATACATTCACTTTTGGAAATATTCAGCTTATAGCCAGAAAAGGTCCCAAAATTGTACAAAACTTCGATAATGTCATTGATGCATGATAAAGGATCTGAAATGTAAAGAAGCAGGTCATCAGCATATAATGAGAGCTTATGTTCAACACCCCACCTAACTATGCCATGGAAAGAGGATATAGATTTTAATGCTAGAGATAATGGCTCAATTGCAATTGTACGACCCCCCTCTCTTCTCTGAATTCCCCGGCTCTCACTCTCACCTTTCTCCCTAAAAGCTTTCATTGAAAGTCACTAAGAAGATATATACACTACATGCGAATATATTGTTTTCCCCTTCATGTTTGATATCATTCTAAAGATCTCTGTGCATTTGGTAAATGGTCTCAATTTCACAGCAGTCACTTATATTGTTAATAAGATTGAAAACTTTTAGAGAATTGGGTTTGCTGCTAAGGGGTGTGTTCTCCCCTTAGGGTCAGATGACAATCTCCACCCAGGTGTGACCCTGGGTTGCGAGAACTCCTGACAAACCGAAAGGTCTTTTTGTTTTTACAAATGATGTTTTATTAACAAAGTTCGGGAGGAGCACGTTCAGATAATTAACGATGAACATGAGGAGCGCAATCAGTAATCAACCTAATTAACAGACGTATATTTATACCGCAGCCTCACCTCTGAGCATCCCTCTGCCACCCCTTCTCCACACTCACAACTATTTTGAAGGTAAAATGTGTTCTGAGTTCGGGCCAAAATTCCGAGCTCGGAGCCCCTCCATCGGACAGCTCGCCAAATACGCATAACCCATTCCCAGTTTATTACATGCAATTGTGAACTCGTGAACTGATTGGAAGATTTGTTTGTTCTGGTTTAGTATATAAGGCAAATGACAAAACACTACTTTGGGATTCTGTAGCCAGAATGACCCCCACACTGTGTATGCACGAGTCTCTGGAGCTTAACCTCCAGGTCTCTCTCATGCTGCAGTGTGTCTCTCTGATAGTCAGGTATGCATTTTCCATTCTTAGATACATCCTTGATTCATTGAGGCTATGTATTTATCTAAATTTAATTGAAATTGAATTGGATTCTCATTGTTTAATTGTATAATTGGCATGATACATTTTCACCTGACAAATAAAATGTTATATTTGGCTATTCTGAAAATCTCCTGCAATCATTATAACTAGTAAATCATGTGGAGGCTGATGTGGCCACAAATCTATGGACAGGATATGACAAACTGAAGGCTCGAGAATGGATGGAGCAGTAGGCACGTCCTCTGAAGACCTCCTGATTTCTGCTTATCATGGATATTAACAAGTTGTGTATGGGAAAGATTAAGTAAACTACACTCTTTGTAAAAGCAAGCAGTAGGCGGCTGACAAAGAGGGTATTAGTCCTCTACAACCTCTGATTAATAATCAGGCTGGCGAGTTTGTGTTGTATGATCCACGTAAAGGCCAGCGTGAGACATAAAAGCGACATCGGGTCCCTGATGAACGGATAATTGAAAAATATGGAATGTCTAGAATAATCAAATAGATCAATTAATTCATAATCGATATTTGTGATCACCTTTACACAGTCTAAATATAATGATCATTTGAAATTGGAGTCAGATTAATATGGAGCCAGACTATAATTGAAACTAAATCTTGATAAATCAAGTGAACTCAGCAGAAGCTCCGTGAAAAGACCGGACATGCAGTTAACCTTCAACCAGGTCGCTGGACTGCGCCTTTGGGCCAGCAAGTGGATCCTTACAAGGTAATCCATTCTGTTTCTGAGAAATACACTTGCATATGTTTAGAATGATTCAAGAAATGTAGTCTACCTAAGCTTTCTTTCTTTCTTTCTTTCTTTCTTTCTTTCTTTCTTTCTTTTTTTCTTTCTTTTTTTAATTTTATTTTACTTTATTATAAGTATAAACAACAACAAAAGCTCAACAGACAAAAGAACGTTTACTGATATTGCGCAAGAAATATTACGAAATATTACGAAATATATCTAATATATAAAAGAGCGTTTAAATGGGCAGGCATTCTCTGCCTCACCCAGAAGCTTGAAGTGTGTTTGGTGCTCGCTCATTCAGAGGAACACAAGACAAGACAAAAAACGTAAGAATTCTTTATCATACAATAAGTGTATTCTTCATGATCTAAACCATGTCTTTGCTTTTGCTGGCAATGTTTAAAAATGCATTTACATTACAAGTCTTTAAAATTTATGGCACACCGTATACATTTTTAATAGTACAAAGTTACACATTACTGTTTGTGGGAAATTGATTGCACAAGATTGTACAGGATTCACAGTCATGTTTTTACTGTTGGTCAGTCAAGAAAATCATATAAACATAGAAATTACCTTTAGGCAAAACTGTACAAACAATTGACACAGTAGGAAATGGCAGACAGTTGTACATAATTAAGTGAACAGCGTTGAATTTTTTTTTTTTTTAACAAACTGATTCTAGGAAAATGTGCTTAATGAGTCCTTTTCTCCTTTTGTTTGCAGAATACAAAAATGTTTTTAGGGATCCTTCTCAGCCTCTCACTGAATGTATGGTTCTGTGAGACTACACAAAGTAAGTGTAATTTAATTGAAATGGATTTATTTAAACACTTTGAAAATCCCAGTTTGTATCACAATAAATTAATCGATGTCTTTATGTTTCACGCTGTGACGTAGAAAACTGTGATACCGACATCAACTCTGAGGCTGCAAAAGTTCTGGGCAGAATGAAGTATGTTGCTCGAAGCTGCAAAGAAATTCGTGACAAGTATCAAGTTAAAGAAGGTACAATATTCTCTTTTTTTATTTATATAAAAAAAAAATGTAAATATGAAAACATGAAAATATTTTATTTTATTTTAACTCCCCTATCCCCCCACCCAAAAGAATCCAAAAATTTTATTACATGGGTGAAGAAGTTATTATTTTAAGACAAATCCACATATTTTCAAATACAACAGCACAACATTTACACATATCAATCAGTAAACTGAGAAATATTTGTCAATGTTCGGTTATTCTCCAGAAACTGTATAAACAGCTTCCACATTTTATGGTAATCCTTTAGTTTACCCTTCATACTGTAAGATATTCTTTTCAATGCAATAGTGCCAGATCTTCAACCAATGATCAATGGAATGGCCTTCTATGTTCTTTCAGTAAAAAAAAAAAAAGATAGAAAAAGTTGAATAATTTTACTGTGATACCTTGTTAATGATAAACTTACAGAAGAAGAAAAAAAAAAACTTTATTTCAAGGGTCACTGGAATTGATTTTGAGATAATTGAGGAAAATAGTATTGTCACTTTCTTGCCAGAATGTCTTAATCGTCTTACTATTTTCACTATTTTAGGCAACAACTACATTTATCTATTAATGTTTCTGTTCAAACAGACGGCCTGTACTATCTGATCTCATCAAGAGGAATCCTTTACCATGCGTTCTGTGATATGACCACTGCTGGCGGCGGCTGGACGCTGGTGGCCAGTGTTCATGAAAACAACATGTATGGAAAGTGCACTGTTGGTGATCGCTGGTCTAGTCAGCAGGGCAGCAACCCAAACCGACCTGATGGTGAAGGGACATGGACAAACAAAGTCACATTCGGAGCTGCAGAGGCCGCTACAAGTGATGATTATAAGGTACTTTTTTTATTACATTAATGGTTTTACAGCCATGGTTCAACATCAATCAATGATGTTTATCTACAATCTGAAACAGAATCTGACACAGTCAGATCATTAATATTCAGTAATATTCAAAAATATTATCGATTTGAGAACAAACAGTCGGATGAGAACAAAACTTCAAGCTGTTTTTTAACTGAAACTGAAGTTTTTTTTTTTTTATAAATGCAATTTTGTAACATCTGCACCTTTATTTTCCTTTTACAGTGAAACAGTTTTAAAACAATTAGCATTTCATAAAGCACTATATAAATAAATGTGACTTGACTTGACAGAATCCCGGTTACTATGACATTGTGGCACAGGATGTGTCTGTGTGGCATGTTCCTAATAATAGTGAGTTGGAACACTGGACCTCTGCCTCCTTCCTGCGATACCACACTGGAAATCACTTCTTAACCGACCATGGAGGAAACCTTTTCAATTTATTCAAGGTCAGATAAACTTTGACACCAGTTCTGAGTAGAAAACATTCACAGAAATACAGCCAAAGCTACAAATAAAAAAAAAGCACTGAATATCTATCTTAATTTTTCCAGAAATTCCCTGTGAGGTTTGGAATCGGGACATGCTTGACTGATAATGGACCTGCTATTCCAATAGTGTATGATACTGGAGATGCGATATCAACCAAAAATCTTTATGGTCCTAACTCAAGAGGTGTGGCAATACGTCTTTAACCAATATCATGTGTGCATGGACTTAGCAAAACAGATCATTATCAGTGATATATTTTGTGCATTTTCAGCAAGGTTTGAGCCTGGATTCATCACATTCAGAGTCTTCAATTATGAAAAGGCAGCAATGGCTATTTGTTCAGGCGTTAAACCAAAGGCTTGTCACACTGAACACGTGAGTCAAAAAGGTTTATTTACAACAACATTAATAAATAATTTGTGCTGCTACTAATGTACTCATATTGTTGCAGTTCTGTATTGGTGGAGGTGGACACTTTCCTGAAGAGGCTCCTAGACAGTGTGGGGACTTTACGAGCTTCGACTGGTATGGTTATGGTACCCATAAAGGCTCTAGTGCTTCCAAAGAGATAACTGAAGCAGCTGTACTTCTCTTTTATCGCTGACACTCTGACCAGTCTAAAATCTTCTATTTGAGTAATGTCACATTGATTAACACGTTACATGCAAAATAATTGTCACAAATCAGTATATATCACTTATATCAGTCTATACTCTAAGAATGTGTAGTATGTGTAAGAATGTGTACAAAAAATATGAAAATGGTTATACAAAGAGGCAATGACAGATATTCAAAATACACATGAGATCCTTCTTTCTTTACTATCTTTGTTACATTTGCCATGCACCTATGCTATATAAACTTTTGTATTCTTTTTGTCGGGAGGATATCTGCGACTGGTATGAGGTCCTTCCAGTCATGATTAAAGCATATTCAAAGACATTGTCTGGAGTCTGTCTAGTTACTGTAACACAGCCAAAGACCTAAGACCCAAGTGATAGTGTTCAAAAGGGACGAGACGAGTTAACAGTGTTGCTAGAGACACACTAAAAGAGTATGATTTTTTTTAGTGTTGCTAGAGATGCTTCAAGTGACCAGAGTCACCAGAGATGCCTCAGGTTATCTTAAGTCAGGTGCACAAGGACATAAACTAGAGAGCCTGAAAACTTGCTTTGATGAAAATGGAGCAGAGAAAGCAAATGGGATTATCTGTCAATTCTAATGGTTGCTTAAGTGTTAATGGAAAATGCTGATGGGGAACAAATAATGTCATCAAGAGATGATTTTCCAAGACAATGTGATGAGGAAAATGGTAATATGAGATGTCAGTTTAGACAGATCGACAAAGAACGTCTTCCTGGTAACAGAGAATGGAGCAAATAAAGTGAGCTTAAGCGAGTCTTGCCACCTGTGAGACATGTGACCATGTACACACTCTTTAAAATAAAGGCTACAAAGGGGTGTTTTTGCAGTGATGCCATAGAATAACCATTTTTTATTCCCCAAATAACCTTTCTGTGAACAGTTCTTAAAGGAACCATTTTTTAAATCATTTTTTTCCACTATAAAGAACCTTTTCTGCATTTGAAAGGTTCCATGGAGGTTCAAGGTTCTTCTTAAAACCACCAATGCCAATAAAGAACCTTTATTTTTACTGTAAGAGAGTGCACCTGTACACCTCGTCAGAAGAAGATATTATATCAAATAAGAGTGAACAGAAAGGAATACTGAGAGGAATGCCCAGGAAAATATATAGATAAATGTAATGGAGAAGTATAACTGTATAATTAGGGATTATTATATAAATGTCACAGATAGGCAGGTGAGGAGTGGAGATGTAGATGCAGGACACCAGAGTAAATTAATACTGATATTTATTAAAGAAAAACAACGATAAACATTGAGTCAAACAAACAGAAGTAACGTTTATCAACGGACATTGGGTGTGAGCAGACACAGACTATAAATACACAAAAGACCCGGGGTCCGTTCTTCGTACCTCACTTACTACATCCAAGATCAAATGACACATCCAAGATCAAATCATCGCGCTAACTATGAGCTCGTTGATTGATGATTAGTATAGCTGGATGAAGTAATCTGAGGTCACTGGGTGGCTTAAAAGGGGCTACGTATCGATAGTAGAAACATTGATCGGCAACTCTTTGATTGGTCGGCGAACATGTCGAAGGAGACAAATTAAACTCGTAAGTTATTATATTATATCATATCATATCATATCATATTATATTATATTTGCTCTTCCCTTTTTTGGATGCTGTTATAAACAAACAAACAGATTATTTCAGAGTCTCTTTTCAAGAGACTAAAATTATATTATTTTAAAAGGAATTATATTATATTACAGGGAAGAGAAAAGGGAATCCTCTTTCACATTAGAGTCACAACAGGACCCACTAGAATATAGGAACAAGTAAAAGTGAAATATAAGAATATTCTACAGAACGGTAATATTTATCACTTGCTTTTAGTCTCTTGAAAAGAGACTCTGAAAAAATCTGTTTGTTTGTTTATAACGGCAACCAAGAAAAGGGAAGAGCAAAAAAAGATAGGTGGTGGTCCTGCACCCCCTCATACCCCGGCAGAGGAGCTGTCCCTAGGGTTGAATGCCACTAGACCCATTGTTGAGGGCATCCCTGGGGGCAGCTCTTCCTTAGACCAGCAGCCGGGGTGCAGCAGCACCTTCATAACTGGTAAATGAGCTTATAATTCTATTTGTACAATGTAAAATATTTGGTTGTTGCCTTAATTAAAATGCTTTTTGTACTTTAACATTTTTTGTTTTGTTTTGTGTGTGTGTGTGTAGTTTTGCATAACACTCCATGACTTTTAACTGTTCCCTCTGTGTGACTGAAG
>NC_133363.1:40990375-41026719 GCF_049309525.1 Garra rufa | reverse complement strand
TAAAAAAAAGTGTGTGTGTGGGCAGTACCACATCCCTTTGTAACACCATTTTATTTCCATTGCACAGGACAGTGAAGCAACCCTGTCAGATGACTGTGGTTTGGAGGAAGTACCTGTAAGTGCATGCATAATTTGGCCTGAATTTGTATCTACTTGTGTACTTCTATTTCTGACTGCAGTGTGAGTTGCAGGCAGAGAGGTCTGATACAGAGGTGGACAGTCTTCTAATTTTATTTCCTTTATGACATGTATTGACCATTAAATGTTGTCTCTACAAATGAAACAGGGTGACATCCATTTGCTCTATAAGAGAAGTCTCCAGCAAAAAATAGAGTATACTGAGCTGAAGAAACAAAAGCTTCTAGGTAAATCCACCTTCACTTTTAGCCGTGGTCTCTCATCTCGATTGCACAAAGTAATTTACTATTACTACTCTAAAATATAAATTAAATGTGAAATAGAATGATAAAAAATGAAATAGAATGATTAATAGTACATTTACCTTTTTTAGAAAATGACCTGTATGTATCTGTATGAAATCAATAAGAGAATCAAATACTGCATTATCTTTAGTTACACTGATAATATTTATTTATGGAAAAACAGTGTTACACAAACTACAGGAACTATGTTTAAGTGACATATGCACTTTTCAAACGACAGATTGCTTTTTTTTTTTTTTTTTAAATTACCCTGCATCACATATGTGCGATCATCTTTGACTTGTAATATAATAGTGCAAATTAATTGGGCAAATATCGCTGTTGCTTTCGTATAAATGAAGTGGACATAACTGAGTGGCCGCGATCTAATCCTGTTTACATAAAGTAAGCCTGCTCCAGAGCAGGTTTACGCTTACGGATCTGTTGTTGACAGCAAGTCCCAGATGAGCGTCGAAGAAACGAAAGATCCAAGATCACCAAAATCGTCAACAATCAAATCCAGGTAACTTAGTTTGCGAGGTCCGAAGAACGGACCCCAGGAATGGTTACAAACAAGATAACAAGGGGGAAATACAAATATGGGCAAGACTGAACCAACTTAGACAAAACCAAAAGGGGGAGACAAGGTCTAAACCATATGACTGAAACACGGGGGGAAAAACACTAGGAAAACAGGACAGACAAGACTAAATTCCTGACAATAAAGCAGAAAAAGTATTGAGATTTTAAAAGAGCAAAAATAAAAAACTATGACCAGATATGAAAGAAAATGTTGAGGACGTTAAGGAGAATATCAAAAACCCATTTGTCCATGTAATGAAACTAGTGAAAAATGAAATTGTGGTGAAAATTATAGAGCCAGTGAAAATTAATTTAAGAATACAAAGAAAAAGAAAGGAAACATTGGTTCTGGAAAAATCCAGAATTGTGGAAGAAATTATTACATGAAAGTGGCACTGAAACAGATCAAATGGTTTTGCAGTTGAGAACTGCAATTATATAATGTATTTTATAATGAAGAACACAGGAGACAATATACATAGGGAATTACTGAAAAGTTGTTAAAAGAGCCTATGTTTAAGAAAATAGGGAAAAAGGTGGGTCACTATTGTATGAGAATACAATATGTGAATACCCAATGGTATGAGTACCCTAATATAACTGGAAAAACATGTCATATTGGTCTCAAAATAAGCTTACCATAACAACGTTTGCATTGCATTTACAGTTTTTCTTAATCAGTTTGACACATTTCTCCAAAATCAGCTCACTGTTCTCATCCACATCACACCTGATATTTTCTCTGGCAAGGCATCTTGGGAAGAATCTTTTGGTATGTCTTATCCACCCCTGGTATTGTTTAGCAGTGATGTCTTGGCATGCAACATCCATTACATCCATTACAAGTACATTTGACCCTGTGGGTGATGGTCAAAAACCTTCCATCTCCAGGCTCAGAAAAACTCATCAATGGGGTTGAGGAAAGGGGAGTAAGGGGCAAGGAAAAGAGACATCATTTTTGAATGGATGTCAAACCAGCGCATTTTTGTGTTTGCTGCACGTTTCTGAGTTTGGTTGTGTTGTGAGAATTTGCAGCGCGTTTCCGTATTTGTGTTTGCGTTGCGAAGATTTGCAGCGCCTGTGTTGTCAAACTGATGAAGATGTTTTCTTAATTTGTTGTCGTTTTTTTCTGTTTGCATGCGTTTTCTTAAGTTGCAGCGCGTTGAGCTCTCTCTGCCACCGTAATTTATAGACATTCTGAACTCAATTGGGGTCAGACAACACGTGTCAGGACCTACTCATTGCCGAAATCATACTCTAAATTTAATATTGTCACACGTAATTGATGGTAATGGCGTCGAAATTCTATCTCCGATTATTATCTAGTCTCGTGTATACTCCAGATAATTAACTCCTCGCTATTAGTACGGTAGAACCATTACTTCTACCACAAGAAACTGCTTTGTAAGTAATCTTACAGATTTATCTGAATTCCTCAGCATATCCGATAGCTCAGGAAAACTTGATGATGCAACAGAAACTATTGACTTTTTTAGCACTTTAGCACTCTGCGGTTAAGAAAGATTAAGGAAAACAGTCCGATGCCGTGGTATACTGAGCACACTCGCGCACTGAAGAGAGCACAACAAAAAATGGAACGCAGCTGGAAGAAAACAAAACTAGAAGTTTTCCGTACAGCCTGGCATGAATGTTACATATCCTATAGAAAAGCATTAAAAACTTATTTTATAGATCAGATTATTTTTCATCTTTCTTAGAAGAAAACAAATATAACCCTAGGTATTTATTCAATACAGTGGCTAAATTTACCAACAGCACAGCAGTAATGACTTTATGATATACTTTACTACCAAGATAGACACTATTAGAGATAAAATTGTAACTATGCGGCCATCTGCTACAGTATCACATCAGATACGCTATAGAAGGAACATTTCCATGCATTGTCAACTATAGGAGAGGAAGAGTTGTATAAACTTATTAAATCATCTAAACCGACAACATGTATGTTAGACCCTTTTCCATCTAAGCTACTAACAGAGGTGCTTCCAGAAGTCATGGATCCTCTTCTGAATATTATTAATTCGTCACTATCGTTAGGATATGTCCCCAAAACCTTCAAACTGGCTGTTATTAAGCCTCTAATTAAAAAACCTCAACTTGATCCCAATAAATTAAACAATTACATACCAATCTCAAATCACCCTTTTCTGTCAAAGATAGTAGAAAAGGTAGTGTCCTCACAATTGTGTTCTTTCTCAGAGAAAAAATGGTATCTGTGAGGATTTACAGTCAGGTTTTAGACCGTATCATAGCACTGAGACTGCTCTTATTAGAGTTACAAATGACCTTCTCCTGTCATCCGATCGTGGTTGCATCTCTCTATTAGTGCTACTGGATCTTAGTGTTGCGTTTGACACTATTGACCGGCATCTGACCGTCATCAATTCGTAGCAGTGAATGATGAGGTATGATATCAATCACAAGTACTGTATGGAGAACCTCAAGGCTCAGTACTGGGGCCATTACTTTTTACACTTTATATGTTACCCTTGGGAGATATCATCAGGAAACATGGAGTTAGATACACAGCTCTATATTTCTTCACGAACAGCGAAACATACCAATTGGAAAAACTAACAGAATGCATAGTTGAAATAAAAAAATAGATGGCAGGAAATTTCTTACAGCTAAATTCTTAGTCCGTACCCATCAGCACCCTAAAATATCCTTTCCAATCTGATTTTGTGGCAACTTGGAACTCTTGCATTTGTTTCTTATTCCCAGGTCACCATAGCCACCAGATCCAGTCCATATCCAGATCAGATGGTCACTGCAGTCCCCCGGATCTAATCCATACCAAGAGCAGATGGTGGATCAACACCTACAGCCGAAGAGACAGATCATCAGGAATTTTTTTAATGAATTTTTTTGAACAGAATTTTTTTTTATGACAGACGAAGGCTTTAGAGGCAATGTGTAAATGCGATTGACACAAAGTGAGGTATTTATTTTTTAACATACAAAAATTTTTGACAGCTGCACCGCCTGACCGCCTGATCATTTAGGCGCTTAGGCTAGGTTTTTTAGGTTAAAAAACTGTGATATTGCGTTAATATATATTTAAAAACACAAACCAACACATTCTTGCCTGTTAACGTCTATGCAGTTTCTTCAGGAATTTAAATTTATGAAGGTTTTTACAATCATGCTGCACAGTGTTGCTGCATCTTGCATTGATAGTTATTGTGAGTGACGACACAGACTGTTCCAAGATGGCAGACACATCAACGTATCTGAAGCAGTCAAATGTGGCATTCACCCTTCAGGCCTACATATCTACGCTCTCCCCTCGTTCGTCATAGATTGTGACATGCCTTGTTTCATGTGAGGCATGTTTGAATATGTTGTATATAGGGCTAGTATGCGATATGCAATATTTTTGTTGAATATTGCAATTTGTGAAATTTATTGCAATATTTCTTTCAATTAAAAAAAAAAATTGACGCATATGACTGGTTTTGTGGTTCAGGGTCACATATTTGAAATAGAGATCTTGTGTAACATTATACATAGATGTCATTACTATCACTTCTGTTACATTCACTTACAAATATTTGATTAGTAATATGCATGGCTAAGAACTTCATTTGGACAACTTTAAAGGCAATTTTCTATTCTATTTTTATGACTGGTTTTGTTGTCCACAGTCACAAATCTTAATACATAAAAGAGTGATAAATATTTGATATTTTTCACATTTAGCATCAATTAAATGTACAAAAAATTTAGTTTTGTGCTTTTAAACAATGCATACTAATACATATGCATGAACAATGAGACCAGGCTGATTAATTGTATATACAAACGTTATCCCTTCTCAGCATAAGAAATACAATGTGGGTTGTGTGACCTTGTCAACTGATTGAAATCTGCGTGTCTCATGGTGAATGTGTGAGTTTTGAAAGCCCTTCTAAAGAAACTTGTGAAACTTGATTGAGAAACAGCTCTGTTTCAGTGAAGTAAACAATTTTAGCCCTTCACTTGTGCAACACTTGTACCTGCTAATAATTGGATGATCTTGATCTTTGATCTTGTAAGTTATTTGCAAACAATTCTGCTAATTGTTGATCTTATAAATTATTTGTAAACAACTGTAGATGGCTCCATTAATGTTAGTACACCGCGTTCCAAATTATTATGCAAATGATATCTTTCTCTGGTTTTCATAATTAGTCAATGCAAATGACAGTCAGTATAATTTTTAAGTCATCAACCATTAGGGTATAATTCGAATTTTATTGAACAAACCTCCTAATGATAACAGTATTTATTTCAAAAATAAAAAACTGAAAATGCACTGTTCCACATTATTATGCACAACAGAGTTAAAACATTGTATAGGTTGTAAAGAACTGAAAATGGGCATTTGCTGAATTTACAGCATTAGGTGGTCATATTTACTGAAATCAAAAGCTATTTCAATCAAAAACATCCTAACTGGGCAAGTTACATCTTACCATAGGACCCCTTCTTTGATATCGCTATCACAATTCTTGCATCCATTGAATTTGTGAGTTTTTGGAGAGTTTCTGATTGAATTTGTTTGCAGGATGCCAGAATAGCCTCCCAGAGCTGCTGTTTTGATGTGAACTGCCTCCCACCCTCATAGATCTTTTGCTTGAGGATGCTCCAAAGGTTCTCAATCTGGTTGAGGTCAGGGGAGGATGGTGGCCACACCATGAGTTTCTCATCTTTTATGCAGATAGCAGCCAATGACACAGAGGTATTATTTGCAGCATGAGATGGTGCATTGTCATGCATGAAGATGATTTTGCTACGGAAGGCACAGTTCTTCTTTTTGTACCATGAAAGAAAGTGGTCAGTCAAAAACTCTACATACTTTGCCGAGGTCATTTTCATACCTTTAGGGACCCCAAAGGGGCCAACCAGCTCTCTCCCTATGATTCCGGCCAAAAACGCCACCTCCTTGTTGTGGTCGCAGCCTTGTTGGGACATGTTCCATCCACTACTCAATCCATCTGGACCATCCAAAGATGCACGACACTCATCAGTAAACAAGACTGTTTGAAAATGAGTCTTCATGTATGTCTAGGCCCACTGCAACCATTTCTGCTTGTGAGCATTGGTTAGGAGTGGCCAAATAGTAGATTTATGCACAACTGCAAGCCTCTGGAGGATCCTACACCTTGATGTTCGCGGGACTCCAGAGGCACCAGCAGGTTCAAAAACCTGTTTGCTACTTTGTAATGGCATTTTAGTAGCTGCTCTCTTAATCTGATGAATTTTTCTGGCAGAAACCTTCCTCATTCTGCCTTTACCTGCACGAACCTGTCTGTGCTCTGAATCAGCCTCAAATCTCTTCACAGTATAATGATCACGCTTACGTTTTCGTGAAATATCTAATGTTTTCATACCTTGTCCAAAGCATTGCACTATTTGACGCTTTTCGGCAGCAGAGAGACCTTTTTCTTTCCCATATTGCTTGAAACCTGTGGCCTGCTTAATAATGTGGAACATCCTTCTTAAGTACTTTTCCTTTAATTGGGCTCATTTGGCAAACTATTTATCACAGGTGTCTGAGATGCATTTCAGTGATCCAAAGAGCCATGAGACACAATACCATCCATGAGTTTAATTGAAAAACAAAAAACTGTGTGTTTATGACACTTACATACAATTTGCATAATAATTTGGAACGCGGTGTAATCTCAGGGTAATGGGCTTGTTCCGTTTTCCATGTCTTTGGTCCTTGGATTCCTTACATGGTCATTTTATTGTTCTTTTTTGGTTAATAAGTCCCACACCTGTTTCTGTTCTCCCTGATTATTTTCCCTGTGTTTTTAAGCCCTGGCTTTTCCTCAGTTCCCTGGTCTTGCATTGCATTGTGTAGATGTTGTGTCTATTTTCTCATGCGTTCTATGAGATTTACTATTAACGTTCCTATTTCGGATTACCCCTTCAATTGTGCTTCCTTCCGGCCTCACACATGCCTGACACATCAACGTATCTGAAGCAGTCAAATGGGGTTTGCGGTAGTGATGCGCGGGTCGTGGTTTTTTTTCAATCTGCGCGTCCCGCTTTTATGAAATTATTTTGCCCGCCCCAACCTGCCCCGCACCACTGTATCTATTTTTACAACCCTCCCCGCCCCGCACCCGTGACCATTAAATAGACATACTAGGCATTGAAATCTGTAATCCTAATGAAAACAGCTTTTATTTCAGGCCGAAAGCGCTTGGAAACATCGCCCTGTAAACTGTAAACTGGCGATTATGAATATTAACCATAAATCATGTCATATTAATAACAAGATAATCAGTGGTGTAACGCTAGTGGTGCCGGAAGAAAAGTATGCTTCCTACGCTTCATTTATGAATTTCGTTTTGAACTTTCTTTTTGAACACATTCGTTTACTGGATCCTTGGACTGAAAAGTTTACAGGGGTTCGCTGGTTTAAAGGTCTGATCGTAAAAATTTGCTTCTTTTTATTTGTAAGGTATTGTTTTCGTTATCATGTACTGTTTCGGGCACAGGCGCATCAGGCTTAATCATCAAATACATTTCAAATCAAGCCGGTGTAGTGATAAATCGAGTCCGCCCCAGAATTGGGTCTCCTTTAGGATCCCGACGGTAATGCCTGATCAAAAATGTTTTATATTTTTATAAAAACCAACATACATATTATACAACTACAATTATGTAATTATACTATTAAAAAGTAATTTAACAACGTGTAAATTTGTAATTAACCACAATAATTCCTTTATGGGAAAAAAAAAAAAAAAAAAAACGTATTTAAATATAGCACTATAACGTCTGCGAAATAATGCACGGGTAAATCAATTTTTAAGTGGTTTTAATTGAAAACGAGAATAATTCACTAGTGTAAAATGCTGTTCTATTATGTTTTAAAAACATAATTCTACTATGCAATTTAAAACACATTAATGGTCATTATAACGCATTTCTAAATATATTAAATGTAACGTGATTTTGTAGGAATTGTAATCAGGCACTACAAATAATACCCATTAGTAGTCAATTGAACCAATAAGATCACTCTGGGTCCAAATGGAGACCCGAATCCGGGTGGGGACTGGATTTCTCATGACACCGGCGCCACGTTCCGTCTTTATTGGGTGTTTTTAGCGAATATGTACATTTATTCACATTTGACTGATGTGGTTGACTGTCCTGATTTTGGCTAATGCAGCACACTACTGAATAATGCGCATCAGAGAAGATTTAAAAATAGGTATGTGCATAGCCGCCTGATAAAGTGGGTATACGCCGTGTTCCTGCGAATACCCTCCACTACACCACTGTAGATAATGATAAACATTTTCAACATTTACAAAGCAGCGTTTGTATTCGTCTAGGCTAAAAAAAATTTATTTCAAATGTGTATAGGTTTACAGCCTACGCTAAATAACCACTAAACTTTTGTTTTCTTTAACAGACAGAAATGTTCATTTAGCGTTTTTACGTTCGCTGTGCAAAAAAAAGAATGGCATCCACTGTACCGGGGTTTAATCTATTTCGCCTCGACTCCTGCACCAGGCTGAATGTGCTCTCGCTTGAAGTGCTCATGGCTGGCAGCGGGAGCTGCTTAGCGCTTGCGTGTCGTGACGTGTTGATAACCTTATTAAAGAACTTAATAAAATATGAAAATAGATATTCCCAAATATTAAATATAGGCTATAGGGAATTGCACGCAACTGTGACACGGTCATGGTCATGCAACAGCTTTATTGAATTAAACCGTGTAAACAGGCAAGGTTTGGCAACAGCAGACTGGTGTGGTGAAGGCAAATCCAAAGAGTAAACAATAGTCCGTGCAAGTGATCGAGGCCGGCGGCGTTCAAAGGGGATAGTCCAGGAAACGAGCGGGGGTCGATAAAAGGCAGGCAGCAAAGAGTCACACACACGATAAACAGTCTGGTTGGCAACGTAAAGGCAGTCCGAGAAATAAACGCTTAGGATTGATAGCATGACTAACAAAACTTTGCGGGGAACAAGCCAACATAAATGGCCGATCTGAAGGAAGCGAACCGGGAGACCCGGAACCGGAAGAGAGAGTCCCAGGTACGGAATTGTGGGTATTGGAGTTCGTTAAAAGTCCGGTGAGAGTTCCCGCTGGCGGGGGTTGGAGGGAGCCACAGAGACCGACGCCGGGGTCTACCCCTTCCACGGGGTGCTGGTCGATCTGGGTGAGATGAGTGGAAGTCGGTGATAAGGGATGGGTCTAGATTGTCCTCAGCCCACACCCAAGACCTCTCCTCGGGGCCGTAACCCTCCCAGTCGACCAAGTACTGCAGCTGACCACTCCGGCGTCGGGAGTCCAAGATTGTGTTGACTCGATAGGCCTCCTCGCCATCGATGATCAGGGGGGAAGGTCCCTGCGGAGCGGTCTCATCTAGGTTCTCCACTCCTCCCGGTTGACCAGCAGGAAAGTGGGTGAGATATGGTATTCAGCTGGGAGTTCTAATCTAAAAGACACTGGAGTGATTTGACGAATGATCTTGAAAGGACCCACGTACCTGGGACTTAGCTTCTTGCAGGGTAGCCGTAGACGGAGGTCTCGAGTGGATAGCCAGACCCATTGACCATGTTCATAGGGTGGATTGGGTCTGCGTCTGCGGTCTGCTTGCATCTGGGTGTGATGGATGGCTCTTTGTAAGTGGACATGAGCCCGGTTCCAAGTCTCCTCGCTGAGTTGGAACCAGGAGTTGACCGCGGGTAGCTCGGAGGGTTCCCCTGACCAGGGGAACAGAGGAGGTTGAAAGCCCGGAATACATTGAAATAGGTTGAGGTTGGTGGAAGGCTTGCGTAGCGAGTTCTGGGCATATTCTGCCCAAAAGAGATAACGACTACAATCCTCCTGATGATCGTGACAGTAGGAGCGCAGAAAGCGGGTCAACTCCTGGTTCAGTCTCTCGGCCTGTCCGTTGGCTTGCGGGTGGTACCCTGAGGTTAGGCTGACATTGACTCCTAAGAGACGGAAGAAGCTAGCCCAAAGCCGTGAGGTAAACTGGGGGCCTCGGTCTGATACGATATCCTCGGGTAGCCCATAAAATCTGAACACTGAGTTGCACAGAGCTTCTGCCATCTCCATGGCAGAGGGAAGCTTGGGGAGAGGGATGAGACGGCAGCCCTTAGAGAATCGGTCAATGACCGAGAGGATGGTGGTGTGACCGTGTGAGGAGGGAAGGTCAGTGACAAAGTCCACAGCTATGTGAGACCAGGGACGTTTGGGTATGGGGAATGGTTGGAGAAGGCCAGCTGGTAGTTGGTAAGGGGTCTTGGAGGTATTACAAACGGAACAGTTTTTGATGAATGTAATGGTATCTGTGCGAAGAGATGGCCACCAAAATCGATTATGGAGTAGCTGGATGGTGGCTTCGATACCTGGATGGCCGGAACTGGGAGTGGAGAGAACTGCTGTGAGAACTCATGCCCGTAGATCTTGAGGAACATAAGTGAGTCCCTCAGGGCAGTTGGCTGGAGGAGGTTCTTGAGCGTGACTCTCAGTTATCTCTGTAATGATATCCCAGGAGACGGGTGCCAGAATTACAGAGGAGGGTAGAATGGTTTCAGAAAATGTGGTGGTGTCGTCGGGTTCGTGTATTCTAGAGAGAGCGTCAGCTTTGGTGTTCTGGGAGCCAGGTCGATAGGTTATTTCAAATTGAAAACGTGTGAAGAAGAGTGCCCACCTAGCCTGCCGGTGGTTGAGGACCTTGGCTGAGCGAATGTATTCCAGATTCTTATGATCGGTGAGTATAGTGAAGGGATGCTGGGCGCCCTCCAGCCAGTGCCGCCATTCTTCAAGAGCAAGTTTGATAGCCAGTAATTCTCTGTTGCCCACATCATAATTTCTTTCGGCCGGGTTGAGTTTGTGTGAGAAGAAAGCACAAGGGAAAGTCTTGGGAGGTTGGCCTTGACGTTGTGAGAGAACTGCCCCCACGCCAGTACTGGAGGCATCCACTTTGACCAGGAAAGGATGCTTGGGATCTGGGTGATGTAGGATGGGAGCTGATGTGAAACTTTATCTGAGCTTATCGAAGGCCAGAATGGCAGGAAGAGTCCACTTAAGGCGGGAATCACCCCTCTTAATCATAGTTGTAAGTGGAGCTACAACAGTACTAAAGTTAAGAATGAATCTTCGGTAAAAATGTGAAAATCCCAGGAAACGCTGTAATTCTTTGAGAGTCTTGGGTAGTAGCCAGTTGCGTACTGCTTCAACTTTAGTCTCATCCATGGCTACTCCCTCGGGGCTGATTATGTAACCAAGAAAAGCAATGCTCTCTTGATGGAACTGACACTTCTCCTCCTTGGCGTAGAGCTTGTGCTTGATGAGTCGCTGGAGAACTGCTCTGACATGTTGTTCGTGGTCGGTGTAGTTATTGGAATAGATAAGGATGTCGTCAATATAGACGATAACCCAGCGATTGAGCATGTCCCGGAACACATCATTGACGAAGGCCTGGAAATAAGAGGGGCTGTTGGCCAGGCCGAAGGGCATAACCCGGTATTCATAGTGGCCTGAGGTGGTGGAGAAGGCCGTTTTCCACTTGTCCCCCTCACGAATCCTGATGAGATTATAGGCAGAGCGGAGGTCCAGTTTAGTGTAGATCTTAGCAGTCCGTAATTGTTCCAAGGCCGGGGGAATGAGTGGAAGGGGATACGGTACTTGATGGTGATGTCATTGAGTGCACGGTAGTCAATGCAGGGGCGCAAGCCGCCATCCTTTTTCTTTACAAAAAAGAATCCAGCTGAAGCAGGCGAGGTGGAGGGTTGAATGAAGCCCTTGGCTAGTTCTTCCTGGATGTAGTTATTCATGGCCTCAGATTCGGGTTGAGAGAGAGGGAAGATACGTCCCCTGGGAGGAATGGAGCCCGGAATGAGGTCTATGGCGCAGTCTCCAGGACGACGGGGAGGTAGTTGGGTGGCCTTGGTTGGGCTGAAAGCTTCGAGCAGGTCCTGATACTCGCTCGGTATGGTGTTACTAGCGGTGAGTAGTGTGGATGGGGTTGATGGCTCGAAGACTGGTTGGCGGCAATGCTGCTGACAGTGAGGTGACCAGTGGAGGACGGAGCCTCTGGCCCATGAAATGGTGGGTTCATGCTGATTCAGCCAGGGATAGCCTAAGATGAGAGGTGTTTGAGTAGAGGAGATGATGAAGAAGCGGATCGTCTCCTGATGGTGGGGTTCAATGAGTCCAGATCCTAATGGTCGCCTGTCGATGGCGGCCACTGCCACGGGTTGAGAACAAGAGAGAATGGGCAGTTGGTTAGTATTAGCAAAGTCTCTATCCATGAAATTCCCGGAAGCGCCGGAATCAATTAAAGCTGTAGTTCTGATAGAGACTCCATCAGAGATGAGAATCACAGGTATTTCACAACGACTCGGAAAGGAGTTGACTAAACTCACCGAGGTGGGTGGACGAGGTGGTCGAGTAGGGCAGTTGGCCCGGATGTGTCCAGCTTGTCCGCAATATAAGCAGAGATTGCTTCTTAGCCGTCTCTCCCTCTCCATAGTTAGCTTAGTCAATTTTGTAGCTCCCAGCTGCATGGGTTCTGGGGCGGCCTCGGTGGTAGTCAGATTAAATAACATTGTCAATGCGGACAGAGAGGACTATGTATTGGTCCATAGTGATACCCTCGTCTCTGCATGCAAGCTCTACCTGAAGTTCGGGTTGTAAGCCTCTTCGGTAGTGAAGCTTGAGGGGTCCATCATTCCATCCACTTTGTGCTGCTAGGGTTCGGAAGTCCAAAGCATAATCCGCAGCAGTGCGTTGACCCTGCTTTAAAGCCACTATCTGTACTCCTGCCTCACCACTCTCGGAGCTAGGTTGAAATACTTCTTTAAAGCGTTGGAGAAAAGTGGCAAAAGAGGGGTAGGCAGGTTGGCCTAAATTCCAAACAGCAGTGGCCCAGTCTAACGCTCTCCCGGAGAGGAGGGAACAAACAAAGGCGATTTTACTCTCATCGGTGGGATATAAATGAGGTTGTTGGTCAACAAACAAGGTACATTGCAGGGGAAACCGCTTGCATTTAGATGATGTACCGTCAAATTTCTCCGGGAAGTCGAGTCGAGGGCTTGCGGTGGCTGGCTGGGCCACTGGTGGTGGCGTGGTTACAGGAGGAGTGGCGGGTGGAGTGGCTTTGTGAAGCCCCTGTACTGCTCGGACCAGTTGCTCGGCCAAGGTAGTAAGACAATCCAATTGTTGTTGATGGAGTGTTAGAACCGAAGCTTGGGCGGAGATCTCTGTGGTGATTTGATCGACTGTCGCTGGATCCGAAGGTGGCGAAGTTTTCTGTGACACGGTCATGGATTCATCCATAGGCGTTGGATCCATCTGCAACAGCTTTATTGAATTAAACAGTGTAAACAGGCAAGGTTTGGCAACAGCAGACTGGTGTGGTGAAGGCAAATCCAAAGAGTAAACAATAGTCCGTGCAAGTGATCGAGGCCGGCGGCGTTCAAAGGGGATAGTCCAGGAAACGAGCGGGGGTCGATAAAAGGCAGGCAGCAAAGAGTCACACACACGATAAACAGACCGGTTGGCAACGTAAAGGCAGCCTGAGAAATAAACGCTTAGGATTGATAGCATGACTAACAAAACTTCGCGGGGAACAAGCCAACATAGCGCGCTACAAATGGCCGATCTGAAGGAAGCAAACTGGGAGACCCGGAACCGGAAGAGAGAGTCCCAGGTACGGAATTGTAGTGGACCACGCATTCCAGGGCCCAGTTTATGGCGAGGGCCCCTCCCTGACCACAATAGTGGACAAAGGTTTGCTACATTTTGATTGGATCTTGGTGGACTAACATAAGCAAACTGTCCAACACCATCAGATAAGGATGCCAGGACAACTGCCAGACACCTCTTAGAGGGCAAGAAGAGACCTTTGGTACAAAAACTCGGGGAGGACGGAACTTCCTATTGGCCAAGACACAGTTTCTGCCTTTCACCCACCTTGAAACTGCTTCCTAAGGTTTGGTCCTGTGACAGCCATAAAAATTCCTTAGGATCTCCAGACGCAGCAGCAATGGGTGAAACAAAGAGAGATCACAAAGATTCATCCAAATCCATTCATAACTATGTTTTCAAACCTTGAACTGACGCGAACCATAACACACACATCTTATACTTATTCAGAGAAATAAGTATTCTCACTGACAGCGATGTGTAGTGCAACATCTTACACAAACTCAGCTGTTAATGGACAAATGAATGCATGTATGACAGTTCAATCTTTTCCCATCATGTTTGGACTTAATGTGTTCATTACATGACCAAATGTTTTTTGATTGTGTTTTGGAAAATGAGAAATGCACCAGTAAAACATTATTGACACCTTTTTAACTTTGTGTTTGGACTATGCAAATGACTTCCACAAGAGGAAAGAAGGGTGGGCTACCCCATGTCCCCCGCTCTGATGGAACCAGCCAATCACAGCATGGAAATGGAGAAGCACCAAATTGCAATCTCCTCCTCATCGAAAAGTTATAAAGGTACCTCTCCAAAAGACACTCCTTGTACTGAGTCTGAGTCCCATAGGGGAAAGACATAACAGATACACCCTCTTTCTGAGTCTGCGGCCCGTTACAGGGAAGGCAGCAACAGATAACAAAGTTCTGAGTCTGAGGCCCAGCAGGGTGAGACACTAACAGAGCACCAAAGTTCTGAGTCTCCGGCACGTCCAGGGGACGGTAACAGATCAAACTTCTTTCTGAGTCTGCGGCCCGTTACTGGGAAGGCAGCAACAGATACCTCCATTCTGAGTCTCCAGCTCCACAAGAGAGAGACACTAACAGACACAACCCTTCTGAGTCCACTGTCCAGAGAGACAGAAACAGATGCTCCACACTCCAAGTCTCCAGCTGTGAGGTAGCAGCAGATACGACCACGTTCTGTCTGTGAGGAAAGAGATATTTTCCACGTTCAGAGTCTTCGTCCAGCGAGGCAACCACAGATGCAGCACGTCCTAAGTCTCCATCCGAGAGAGACAAAGCAGATTGACCAAGTTCTGAGTTTCTAGCCGAGAGAGGCAGAAGACCAACAGACATTTGCAACAAGGTTGAGCTCCAGCAAGCAAACCTTCACTTCAGGTACCTTTGCTTGCGTGTTCCAAGCTAAGGGCCTTCAGCACCTACACCAGGGCCACATCTGCGTGTTCCAGATCTTAGGACCCTTTGGTGCTCCAGGAGATCAGCATCCTACAGCACTTCATGCTCAAGGCTGTCGAAACGGATTCCTGCTCCTTTTCCCACTGACTGCTCCCAGCACAACCAGTGGAAGAATTCACCGCCACCGGACTGCTCAATCAACCACAGAGAACGTAAATATCACTTCCAATCCTCTTCCAGAGACCTTGGCATTGTTGTGTACTATCAGTATATGATTTTTCTAATTTACATTAGATATTGTATAGCTGATTGTAGTTGATAACAAATAATAGCTCATTTATTTGTTTGATGCATAATAAGGTTCTTTACCTTATTTGTTTCAGAGTAGCAACAGTTTATCTTTCCATAAGATAACATAGCTATGACATAGCAACACCCAACTGAATCACATTTTATGCATCTTATGCACTTTATTCCTTTTGCATTTATTGTATTCATTTAATAGTTGATTACTCTTGTCTATCATTTGTTAATAAATTGATTTTATTACACTTGTGTCTTCCTTGTGTTGATAATACAGTGAGAGGTTCTACAAGTTAGATATCCCACCAATCTTTCTTATGTGATGTACTCATAACCGCACATTAAGTGACATGTGATCCAAGAATCATAACGTCATCGGTGATACGAGTACCCATCACTACACTATTTCGCCTTCCTAGTGGGCGAAAGCAGAACTCACTACATAACTGGCATCCCTAGGTGGGCCAAGTTAAAATGAGTTGAGTCTCCTGTAAAATTCACTACAGAATTGTGGGTATTGGAGTTCGTTAAAAGTCCGGTGAGAGTTCCCGCTGGCGGGGGTTGGAGGGAGCCACAGAGACCGCGCTTGTGACAGCAACATACATAGATTTTTTAATTTTATTTTGTTTTTAATGACCCGCCCCGCAAATAAAGTGACAATTTCTTTACCCGCCCCAACCCGACCCGCGGGTTCCGCGGGTTATGAGACGACCCACGCATCACTAGTTTGTGGCAAGGCGGTCTGAGGTTGAATGACCCGCCATGGCTTACCGAACTGCCTGATACGCCATGGCTCCATGAGCTGTCTGCTCCGCCATGGCTCCCTGAACTCTCTGCTCCTCCATGGCTCCATGAACTGCCTGATCCGCCATGGCTCACCGAACTGCCTGATACTCCATGGCTTACTGACCTGCTTGATCCCCATGGCTCCATGAACTGTCTGCCCCGCCATGGCTCACTGAACTGTCTGATCCACCATGGCTCACCGAACTGCCTGATCCGCCATGGTTCACTGAACCATTGTTTGTGTTCTACTGAAGAAACAAAGTCACCTACATCTTGGATGCCATGGGGGTAAGCAAATAAATATCCAGTTTTAATTTTTGGGTGAATTATCCCTTTTAACAAATGTTCCAGTATCCGCTGTAGTTGTCCGTTAGTAAAAACATAGGCTTATCAGTCATTATCCTTATATGAACCAGCGCAAACAGATGATATTACCGCCCAAAGTTAGCCATCAGTCTCCTTGCTTATTGTGAGCATACCAGCTTTCTGGTTCAAACATATAATGATATGGCAAAAGGCGCTGCAAATTAATATACCACGTTTTATCATGGCTATGATAACACGGGAACCACTTAAACCGTAACACCGGCCTGTTATTAATGTTCAAAATGGATGTTATCCTGTATCAAGGTACTGAATATTCCATTCTAGTTGCCAACTTCTTCTTCTTCTTCTTCTTTGACTGTTTTATGGCGGTTATCAAACCAGCTGAATTTACTGCCTGATATGCCATGGCACCCTGAACTCTCTGCTCCTCCATGGCTCCCTGGACTGCCTGATCTGCCATGGCTCCCTGAACTGTCTGCTCTTTAATGGCTCACTGAACTGTCTGCTCCACCATGGCTTCCTGAACTGCCTGTCTGCTCCTCCATGGCTCCCTGAACTGTCTGTTCTTCCATGGCTCCCTGAACTGTCTGCTCCACCAAGGCTCCCTGAACTGCCTGCCTGCTTCACCATGGCTCCGTGAACTGCCTGCTCCGCCATGGCTCCCTGAACTGTCTGCTCCGCCATGGCTCCCTGAATTGCCTGCCTGCTCCACCATGGTTCCCTGAACTGTCTGCTCCGCCATGGCTCCCTGAACTGTCTGCTTTGCCATGGCTCCCTGAACTGCCTGCCTGATCTGCCATGGCTCCCTGAACTGTCTGCTCCGCCATGGCTCCCTGAACTGTCTGATCCGCCATGGCTCCCTGAATTGTCTGCTCCTCCATGGCTGCCTGGACTGCCTGATCTGCCATGGCTCCCTGAACTGTCTGCTCTTTAATGGCTCACTGAACTGTCTGCTCCACCATGGCTTCCTGAACTGCCTCTCTGCTCCTCCATGGCTCCCTGAACTGTCTGTTCTTCCATGACTCACTGAACAGTCTGCTCCACCATGGCTTCCTGAACTGCCTGCCTGATCTGCCATGGCTCCCTGAACTGTCTGCTCCACCAAGGCTCCCTGAACTGCCTGCCTGCTCCACCATGGCTCCCTGAACTGTCTGCTCCGCCATGGCTCCCTGAACTGCGATGGCTCCCTGAACTGTCTGCCTGCTCCGCCATGGCTCCCTGAACTGTACGCTCCGCCATGGCTCTCTGAACTGCCATGGCTCCCTGAACTGCCATGGCTCCCTGAACTGTCTGCTCTGCCAAGGCTCCCTGAACTGCCTGCCTGCTCTGCCATGGCTCCCTGAATTGTCTGCTCCGCCAAGGCTCCCTGAAATGCCTGCCTGCTCTGCCATGGCTCCCTGAACTGTTTGCTCCGCCATGGCTCCCTGAACTGCCTGCCTGCTCCGCCATGGCTCCCTGAACTGCCTGCTCCGCCATGGCTCTCTGAACTGCCATGGCTCCCTGAACTGTCTGATCCGCCATGGCTCCCTGAACTGTCTGCTCCGCCATGGCTCCCTGAACTGTCTGCTTTGCCATGGCTCCCTGAACTGCCTGCCTGCTCCGCCATGGCTCCCTGAACTGTCTGCTTTGCCATGGCTCCCTGAACTGCCTGCCTGCTCCGCCATGGCTCCCTGAACTGCCTGCCTGCTCCGCCATGGCTCCCTGAACTGCCTGCCTGCTCCGCCATGGCTCCCTGAACTGCCTGCCTGCTCCGCCATGGCTCCCTGAACTGCCTGCCTGCTCCGCCATGGCTCCCTGAACTGCCTGCCTGCTCAGCCATGGCTCCCTGAACTGCCTGCCTGCTCAGCCATGGCTCCCCGAACTGTCTGCTCCGCCATGGCTCCCTGAACTGTCTGCTTTGCCATGGCTCCCTGAACTGCTTGCCTGATCTGCCATGGCTCCCTGAACTGTCTGCTCCGCCATGGCTCCCTGAACTCCCATTGTGTTTCCTTCTGGAGCATCAGTTCGCATTTGAAACTTATGTAACAGTTGAGTCCCTCAGTGTGACTTGTCCTCAGTGTAAAAAGATAGATCTCAAAAGTATATGTTCATTGTTAGAAAGGGTTTAAATACACAAAAATGCTGGAAAACTAAAGAATTTGTGGGACCTGAAGGACTTTTCTGAAGAACAACAGACAGTGTAACTTTTCATGCATGATCCCTAATACCCCCTCAATGATATAGTGCAGAATATGTGTCTTACAGTTGATTTGATGCATTTCTTCAAACTCAGGTCACTGTTCTCAAAACAGTTAACACAGTGAGTTGAACACTTTGTATTGTCCTAAACAATACAATTTTTAGGGTGTTTGTGAACATGCTCAATACAGTTGAATGTTGCAGTGAATCAGAGGTAAATAATGGTATAAATACTGTTCTGTTTTTTGCACACACGGATTGTTTTGTGGTTGATTTGGTTGTGTCTCCGTCTCTCCCTCTCATCCCCTCCCCCTCACCCTGCACTCACTCTAACACTCAACACACACAAATAAATAAAGGCAGAGTGCAAAAAGATGTCTGATTTTTTTGCTTTAGAGCTACAATTGTAATTTAAAAATGATGCAATTTATTTATGCATTTACTTTTATTTGAATAAAGGTGTTTATTATTTTATTTTTACTTCCGTAATATTTGGGGAAGGGGGCACAAAAGTAAATTTCTGCTTAGGGCACCCATTTGGCCAGCAGCTGCCCTGACTGTATGTTTAATATTGATTAAAAGAGATTTGAAAGGATTCACGCTTTTTTACTGTTTGTCATCAAGAGATTATATCACAATGTCAGCGGGATACAGAAAAGACTGTTTTTAGAAAAACAAACGTAACGAAACATCCCTTAGACAGAACGTTACATGCAGAATTACAACACATTCTTTCTGAACTCACTGACTGTCAGGCCATAGATTCTCATCTGCATCACAACGATATCTTTGCAATGTAGTGCGGAAAGAATCTAATGCTTCACACATTCCACATTAGTGAAAGTCAAGATTCACATGAGAGCATTTCATCAATATTAACCAATTATTCTTGAAATGACTGAGAAAAAAATTTAACAGCGATAAAGCAAGCATTTGCGTTACCATGTCTATCAGGCTAGAGAAAATGTGCTTAATGTGTGTGAATAACTTTCCTCTTTTTTTTCTTTCTTTTTTTTTTTTGCAAAGTACAAAAATGTTTTTGCAGAGCCTTCTTAGCCTCTCGCTGTCGCTGAATTTATGGTTCTGTGAGGTATCATTAAGTAAGTGTAATTTTTTGGGGGATTGAAATGAATTCATCTTAACTTTGAAATTCCCATTTTGAACCATAATTTATTACATAAATGTATGTTTCATACTTTAGCAATTAAACAAGAAGCCAACATCAACCCCAAGGTTGCAAAACTGCTGGACAGAATTAAATATGTTGGTTGAAGCTGCAAAGAAATTCACGAGACGCATCATGTTCAAACAGACGGCCTGTACTATCTGACCTCATCAAGAGGAGTCCTTTACCAGACGTACTGTGATATGACCACTGCTGATGACCACGTATCTGTGTGGCACGTTCCTAATAATATTGAGTTGGAACGCTGGAGCACTGCCTCTATCCTGCAATACCACACTGAAAATACCTTCTTAAACAAACATGGAGGAAACCTTTTCAATTTATAGAGGGTTAAGGTCAGATAAACTCTGACACTGTTTTTGAGTTTGAATCATTCCATAAAGGCAAAGCTACAATTTGTTTCTTTCTTTTTCCAAAAATTCCCTGTGAGGTTTGGAATCGGGACATGCTTGACTGATAATGGACCTGCTATTCCAATAGTGTATGATACTGGAGATGCAATATCAACCAAAAATCTGTATGGTCCTTATTCGAGAGGTATAGCAATACTTCTTAAACCAATGTCATGTGTGCATGGACCTACCAAAACAGATCATTAACATTGATATATTTTGTGCATGTTTTTCAGGAAGATTTGAGCCTGGATTCATCACATTCAGAGTCTTCAATTATGAAAAGGCAGCAATGGCTATTTGTTCAGGTGTTAAACCAAAGGCTTGTCACACTGAACACGTGAGTCAGAAAGGTTTATTTACAACAACCTTAATGAACAGAATTTGTGCTGCTACTAATGTACTCATATTGTTGTAGTTCTGTATTGGTGGAGGTGGACACTTTCCTAAAGAGGCTCCTAGACAGTGTGGGGACTTTACGAGCTTCGACTGGGATGGTTATGGTACTAATACAGCCTCTAGTGCTTCCAAAGAGATAACTGAAGCAGCTGTACTTCTCTTTTATCGCTGACATTCTGATTAGTCTAAAATCTTCTATTTGAGTGATATCACATTGATTAACACCGAAATTCATCAATCTATACTCTATAAGAATGCATATGTGTACGGTGTTTGTCACAGATGAAAAATATGAAAAAGGTTAGGATAAACAAAGAGGCAATGACAGACTTTCAAAACACATAAGATCCTTCTTGCTTTACTATCTTTGTTACCTTTGCCATGCACCTATGCTATATAAACTGTTACATTCTTTTTGTTGGGAGGATATCTGTGACTGGTATGAGGTCCTTCCAGTTATGATTAAAGCATATTCATAGACATTGTGTGGAGTCTGTCTGGTTACTGCTGTGCAGCAGATTAGCAGAAAACCAAAGAACTTAGACCCAAGTGATAGTGTTCAACAGGGACGATATGTTGTTTGACTCAACAGAGTGTTGATAGAGACATGAAAAGCGTGTACATTTTAGTGTTGCTACACTGAATACAGACTAATTTATAATCTTAGTGGAGATTTGGATGATGTACGCCCCCAGGAGTCTATAGAGTGTATTACATTATGAAGAGGACAAAGATCCAAGAGTTAAATTGTAATTCAGATAATAACAATTTCTCAAATTAAGCCATCAGTAAATGTTATGACTACTACAGTAAAAGTTGTATTGTATTATGAAATATGTTTTATGTTATAAATTGTGGAAACCATTAATTATACATTTGAGGCAGCTGCTGTATTTTTATTTTGTGCAACTTTACACATTTACTATTACTATTATTAGTTACTATTATAGGTCTGAAATATATATTATATTTATATATTATATTGTACGTTTTAATCCTATGGAACACACTACAAACATGATGAATCAACAGAATGATGCATTGCTCTGTCATAAATGAATAATTAAATAATTTTGGAGATTGGAGTTTAGTCATGCTTTAACCGACATTAATATAAGTCAATACTGCAAAAACAGTTTACCGTGAAGCTGTTATATTCCTGTTATATATTTGTCAAACATTCCTTATTTTCTGATTTATGTTCTTAAATTAATGGTATATGTTGGTATTCAGCATTCATAATGCTAGAGAGCAAAGATTTTGCGAAAAGTAAATGGAAGAAAAAGTTTGTTTTTGATAATGTACGTTATTCTGTGTTGTCATCTTTTTTTAATTGCAATAATAACAAAGGTTAGGGTACGTACAAAACACAAAAATCCTTAACGATTTTGGTTTAATAGTTAACAGAAGTAAATAATACAAAAAATATATTAACGGAAAGAAGTAAAATAAATATTAAAAATGTTGTAGTGATTCAGGTTGTGTATTTTAGCTTTAATATACGTTTTTTTTTTAACAAAGCAGCTGATATTTGCCGTAGCGACAGCAAGAGGCTAGTGGGCTGTAGAGTGGCTTTCACTCCAAAATTGTGGAAGCGTAGGGCTGCTGCTGGACGCCGCTGTTACAATGGAGCGTTCTATTGACTTTCACTTCTTGTCAGTATAAGCAAAGTTCTTTGTTTGTGGGGAATGTTTTTTTTTTTTACTTATTTTTTTATTAGAATTCAATTAACAAACATACAAACATCACAGTTGAAAAATTTGGAATATATATCAGTTGCTGACATAGCTTTCTTATTTTTTACCAATTTAGGAGACTCAAAATATATTTCAGATTCAGTTTGGAAAAATGTAAAGCATGGTCTTGATTTAGAAAATTTAGCCTTATGAATATGGAACTTACCTAATAAAATACAAATATTTACAATATTACATAAACTTCTATCTCTACAATCAAAATATGTAATAATCTGTTTCACTTCAAGTATTATTGAATGTTTTGTTTTAAATGCCAGATAACTTTCCACACTTTTCCAAAAAAACTATAAAAAAGATGAATTAACGATTCTTGTTCTGTCTTGCAGAAACTACAAAGATTATCAATCGGTTTAAATTTTGAAATAAACATTTTTGTGGGATATATTGTATAATATTTTCAAATGTAATTCCCTAACTTCATTTATGATACAAAATCTAAAAGGAACAAGCCATGCCTTATACCAATTAATCTCAGAAAAATGAGAATTCCAGAAAAATTTCCCACGAGGTGTTATTTTCTTTAAACTTAAAAAATATTTTCTGATATGCTTATTAGTACAATTTCTACTCATAATATCCATACCATTTATATAAAGAGTAAAATTTAAAATCAGGAATTTCGCTTTGTTTTTTTATAACCTTTCATTAGTTCTAATATGCCATTAGGTATAGACTTGAAAACCGAGTTATATTCTTTAAACGTTATTGGGAATGCTTTCTCTCTGAGAAAAGATTTATAGTTAAGTAATTGATTATTATCATCAAAAAGGTCTTTAAAAAAAAATAATATTTCTATCGATCCATTTCTGTAAATAAAGTGACTTGTTCCCTTTAGTGATGCATTCATTATTCCAAATGATGGACTTGTGTGGAGAAAAGTTGTGAGAATGACAAAGTTTCCAAGCCAAAAGAGCTTGCTGGTAAAATTGGGACAGCTTCAGCGGCAATCTCGTAATATTGTAATTGCATTTCAATAAAAATTTTAGGCCTCCTACACTTTATCCTAGACGTTGTTGGGGATAAAGTACCATATGGACTCAGGTGCCCTCAAACATTCCTTCAACCATTTCAACTTAAAGGTATAATTTAAGTCACAAAAGTCCAAAAGTTCAAATCCACCTTCATCCTTGGAACCAGAGAGCACTGCTTTTTTAACATGATGGTGTCGTTTGTGGGGAATGGGTTGTTTGCAATCACGTGGTTCTGATGACGCGCAAAATACAGCTGGAGGGCAGGAAGTTATTTTTCTCCATAGGAATCACTAGCAAATAATAATATTAAGATATAAACAAATATATAAATAGATACAGGGTGAGACAGTGAGAATTCGTTAAATACCACACGTAGACACGATGTAAATAAGACATTATATTTGCTATTGTTTACAATGGAAACTCGTGAGTTGCCATAAATTAGTGAGTGACAGCTTATAGTGACTATGGGAAGATACAGTGGGAACGGAAAGTATTCAGACCCCCTCTAATGTTTCACTCTTTGTTATTGCCAGAGATGGGAAGTAAGGAAGTACAAATACTTCGTTACTGTACTTAAGTAGAATTTTCGGGTATCTATACTTTACTTCACTACTTATTTTTGTGCCAACTTTCTACTTTTACTTCGTACATTTTAGCATGAGTATCTGTTTTCTACTCCCTACATTTTCAAATCAGGGTCGTTGTTTTTGCGTTTAAATATTATGCCATTTCGCAATGCATTTGACCCATCCATGTCAATAATATGCACCATGCATACAGCAGACTGATTGGTTCAGGCTTAGAAACGTATGTAAACACACACAGAAAAGACAATCCTATTGGTGCATTAACTGCATTTGTTTGTATACGCTCTGACACGCACAGTACGTTGAACGTAAAACGATGTAAAAAAAAAAAAAAAAAAAAAACCGGCCAGGCGACAACTCGTTCGGAAATCATAGCACCAAGAAGCATAACGGACTGATAAAACTGGTGAGGGTGATAGTGGATAAACTTGTAACGCGCCGAGTCAGGGTTAAGGGATCGCTCGCCTAACTCACGTTGCAGTAGAGAAATTAACCAAACCGCACATGGGTCGCATTCCACATCTTGAGCTTTATTCTCCTGACAACAACGTTACTTGTGTCTTCTTTTACAACGTTAAAAGAAGACAACTTAAATGAGCAACAGAAATTAAAAGTAAAACCTTCGCACCCGCACACATGCGGCACTCAAGGCATGTATCTGCAGACTGCACAGAACGGAACTCTGCTCTTAAAGGAGACACAACGTTTTCACCCGTTACAAACTCCAATAAACTTTTCCCTAAAATGGTGGTTTTGTCCTTCGCAAGGTTACTTTATACTTTAAGTATGTTTTAGAGCCTGTACTTTTACTTTTACTTTAACTTGAGTAAAAATTTGAGTCAATACTAAAAAGTCTTTTTAAACACAGGTATCTGTACTTTTACTTAAGTAAAGAATGTGTGTACTTTTGACACATCTGGTTATTGCAGCCATTCGCTGAAATCATTTAAGTAATTTTTTTTCCCTCAGTAATGTACACACAGCACCCCATTTTGACAGAAAAACACAGAATTGTTGACATTTTTTTAGATTTATTAAAAAAGAAAAACTGAAATATCACATGGTCCTAAGTATTCAGACCCTTTGCTCAGTATTTAGTAGAAGCACCCTTTTGATCTAATACAGCCATGAGTCTTTTTGGGGAAAGATGCAACAAGTTTTTTCTCACCTGGATTTGGGGATCCTCTGCCATTCCTCCTTGCAGATCCTCTCCAGTTCTGTCAGGTTGGATGGTAAACGTTGGTGGACAGACATTTTTAGTTCACTCCTTCGTTCTTTTAGCTGTGTGCTTAGGGTCATTGTCTTGTTGGAAGGTAAACCTTCGGCCCAGTCTGAGGTCCTCAGCACTCTGGAGAAGGTTTTCGTCCAGGATATCCCTGTACTTGGCCGCATTTATCTTTCCCTCGATTGCAACCAGTCGTCCTGTCCCTGCAGCTGAAAAACACCCCCACAGCATGATGCTGCCACCACCATGCTTTACTGTTGGGACTGTATTGGACAGGTGATGAGCAGTGCCTTGTTTTCTCCACACATAACGTTTAAAATTAAGGCCAAAAAGTTCTATCTTTGTCTCATCAGACCAGAGCATCTTATTTCTCACCATCTTGGAGTCCTTCAGGTGTTTTTTAGCAAACTCCATGCGGGCTTTCATGTGTCTTGCACTGAGTAGAGGCTTCCGTCAGGCCACTCTGCCATAAAGCCCCGACTGGTGGAGGGCTGCAGTGATTGTTGACTTTCTACAACTTTCTCCCATCTCCTGACTGCATCTCTGGAGCTCAGCCACAGTGATCTTTGGGTTCTTCTTTACCTCTCTCACCAAGGCTCTTCTCCCCCTATAGCTGTAGGAAGGGTTCTGGTCATCCCAAACGTCTTCCATTTAAGGATTATGGAGGCCACTGTGCTCTTAGGAACCTTAAGTGCAGTAGAATGTAACCTTGGCCAAATCTGTGCCTTGCCACAATTCTGTCTCTGAGCTCTTCAGACAGTTCCTTTGACCTCATGATTCTCATTTGCTGTGACATGCACCGTGAGCTGCACTGAAAAAAATGATTCATTGAATTTACTCAATTTTTTTAAGGTAAGTGGTTGCAATCAATTGATTTGATCTAAATTTAAACAAACACATTTATTTGGATTTAAACAATTTTATTTAGTTAACTTAGTATTAAAAAAAATGAGTAATTTCAGCCCAATTTAAATATGCTACTTCCTCTTAATTTATTTAATTGTTTCTGAAGAAAAAATATTCATTGAATTTACTCAAATTTTTTAAGGTAAGTGGTTGCAATCAATTTATTTTAGCTACATTTAAATAATCACATTTTGTTGACTAAATTTCAAAATTGTTTTAATCACTTACCTTAAAAAATATCCTTTTCTTAAGGAGAGGTTCTTAAATGGCTTTGCAAATACACACAAGTTTAATGTTTTGAATTTATTTTTAATGTCATCAAATGTAAATTCAGTAACAGTTTCTTTGTATATACAACAAGTGTTTGGAAGACAAGTGCTTACTTAACGTTGCACATTCACAAAATAAAAATGAACAAAAATTCACAGGTGAAAGAGGCCACATTGTTGAGTGCGGACTTGGAATTGCAAAATTAATAAAAATATGTGGAAACAGGCAACAGTATATAGTGATTAAACAGTATATTGTATTTTTTCAATAGTGAATAAAACAATAGTGCTAAAACTGTTCATATGTCATGCAACAAACTGCAATTTGTAATGGATTTTACAAGTATGCCCATGGTGATGTGTTGTGGGTCTTTCAAGGAGTCATCTCTTTGACTGTCCTATATTTAAATAAAAAGAAACTGTTATTAGTAGGGTTGGGTATCAACTGATATTTACCAGCCAATATGCACAAAAACAAATCAGTATGTCATCATAAACAGCTGTTTTTTTTAAGTTAAAGTGAAAGGAAGCAGATGAGAAAGAAAACTGACAAATCTATTTGTATATCTCCCACATGTTGTTCCTAATCTGCAAATGGAACACAAATTCAGATATTTTTAATGAGATCTGTGAGCTTTCTAACCCTGCATAGACAGCAACGCAACTCAACTGAAATGTTCTTAGGCCAAGAAACACATTAAAGATATTGGTAAAATAGTCCATGTGACATCAGTGGTTCAACAGTAATTTCATGAAGCTACGAGAATACTTGTGCGCAAAGAAAACAAAAATACAGACTCCTCCGCGCCACCGTCTGCCATTCATGAGAGTACCATGACACAAGTGTTTGGTGTTTCTGACATGAACATGCATGGGCTGAACCATATTTATAAGCAAAGAAAAACACACGCATATGTCATTGTAGTCTTGACAATGGAGGCAGGAAGTAGAATTGTTGAATAAAGTTATTTTTGTTTTCTTTGCACATTAAAATTATTCTTTAGATCTGTAAAGATACGGTTGAACCACTGATGTCACATAAATGGTTACACTTATGTCCTTAGTACGTTTTTGGGCCAGTTATATTGTTGCCTATGCAAGTCCAGAAACCTCTCAGATTTCATTAAAAAATTTTTTTAATTTTTTTTGGTTCTGAAGATAAACTAAGGTCTTCTGGGTTTGGAAAGACATGAGGGTGAGTAATTAACGACAGAATTTTCATTTTTTTGGGCAACTATAACCCTTTTAGTATTTGAAATTTAAGTAGAATTTAAATTCAAGCAGAGACATTTTTGTCTGGACACTGTATTTGACATCACTGTGTTAAATAATAATACATATGGGAAAGGAAAAGACACTTGATAAATGAATACATGCCTCCTGTAAAATGCCGAAATATTTGACCATTTTCCTCCCAGTAAGACCTCCTTTCTGGAAAACAGCAGTGATCTGTGGAACATAACATATTACATTATATGATATATTTCATTAAAGTCAACTGTTTATTGTAAAATGCTTTAATACTTACTGTGCATATTGCTGGAATAATACAACTTCACGAAAGTGGCGAACCTGGAAACTTCCTTTGGCATCAAGGAAATGGTAACGTTATGTGTCCTAGTCACAGGAACATGCAGAGAGTCCCTCAAATGAAAGTAAAAACACAATAATTATTATTGCTAGTTTAAAACAGTTTACATGCTGCACCATTAAAGCTAGCAAAAAGGGGCATGTTCACATGATTACAATTGTGAACACTAAAAACATTCAGAAATCCAATGTTATATTGTGAGATTTACTGATAGGAACTAACGTTAACTGGAAATTCCCCTCATAACTTCATGCCTTCGTCCATATTTTTGATTTCCCGGAACTTTCTATTACAAGGCATAGTTATTTGGATACGCAGTTAAGGATACGATCTGCCCATCATTGCTTTAAATGCAATAGTTGCCACAGAAGTTAATAATTTTTTTTCGGTATCACGCAAGCACTACCTTACCTTCAGCCAAAACAAACTGCTCTTGAACAAACAAGTTAAGGACATTAGATGACCCGTCCAAAAGGATTTAACGTTATATGTCATGTTTAACCACATTAGAAGCCGGCAGATTCCCGAAGGACTGGCTGTGGTAATGTTGTAACTTAGGCGGGAACACCAATAACGTTACCGGCCTGAGCATCTCCGAAAGCGCTTAAGCATTTAAATAGACGCTATCCTTTCAAATAAACGGCGTGTTTTAGGCTTATACAACTACATTTTCATACAAAAATATCTTAAAAGTACATTCTGTCACATAAAAAAGTATTATTTGTGTTATTTATGTAAGTTATATGTGACCGTCTGTTGGTCGCTGTGGAATTTCTCCCAAAGACTCATTTTGCAGATATTATTTATACATTTATACAACTATTTACTGTAATAAACAGTGCTACACTACATTATTACTCACATAAATATTACTCACCGTGTAAATCGACCGAATGATGAAAACTCCGGGTCCGGAATGAAAAGTTCCCACCGTGAACCTGACTGACTGTGCGTTCACACCGCCGGCGGCGAGAGCGTCAAAATTCGCTCTGGCCGCCCTGCAAGCAACGCTGTAGAAAGATTTCTTGACGCTCTGACGATCGAACGCTTGATCTTGTATTTAAAGCGGCCGCAAAGCAAACAAGCATGTCGATCTTGTGCAGACTGACCACAAGTTGGATGTAAGTTAGTTAACCATATTAAATATTTTAAACATGAAAATAAGAAATTGAATTTAATTGTAGTTACATGTTTGCTAACGAAATAAACTAATTAAAAGCCATTTGTATGGTGTGGGTTTTGTGTTCATGGTTAAGTGCAAACTTAAAAACAGGGACACGTCGTAGATTATGGGGAAACCCGCCACAGCAATAATTAACTTCTCCTCCATTTTCCTTGGGAACTAATGTGGCCGGAACCAAGTTTACAGGACTGCGTTCTTTTGAAACCTCTCAGCGGTGAACTTCTACATTCCGATTGGTTGCCGCCGAGCCGCGTCATAGCTCATTACCATAAAGTTGACCTGACTTCAACTCTCCCCGACGCCCACACCGCCCAAAACGCGCCGCGCCGCTCTCGCCGCTTCTCGCCGCCGGCTCACATTGAAAATGAATGACTTCCGGCCACTTTGACGCTCTCGCCGCCGGCGGTGTGAACTCACATGCTGCGTCCCAATTCGCCTACTTATACTACGCCCTGAAAGTATGTACTCTTTTTGTGAAGAAAAAGTACATACTTTTGAGTTTGTAGCAGAATAGTAGGCAAGCTTTGGGACATACTACTTCGTCATAACTGTGTCTTTAACGGACGCTCTGTTGCTTAGTTACCTTAATCCTGTCACTGTTTAAACTGCCCTGTCAATCATCACAGTTAACATTATTTACATTTCATTTAATTTAATTTCCTACCATATTAGAGAGAAATGAAGAGGCACGTTCCTTCATGAGTCTTTCATGCCGAGAACTTTGCTCTTGTGTTTGCATAATTATGCATTTAAACGTTAACGACCAAACCTATCATTATAAAAGTTCATAATGTTGCTGCACATGAAATATAACGCGGATTACATTTAAAAATATTTTTTATCAGGTTACACTGATTATTTATCACTCAAACCCCTTTCTCTACCTGTCCGTTGGTCGCGCATATCCTCCATGTTTGTAGTTTTTTAACACTTTTTATGCGTGTTTGTAGTTCTAATCGAATCCTCGTTCACCGCGCAATGTGTTCTGGGCAATATTAGCCGTTAGAGTGTGCATTGATCCGCACTTCGAATTCCGAAGTTAAGTAGTAGACCATCCGGGAATCTTTGGAATACTTTTTTAAACGTACTACGATTTGGGACATACTAATTCTATTTTCGAATACTATTTAGGACGGATAGTATGCGAATTGGGACGCAGCAACAGTGAGTCTTCTTCTTCTTCTTCTTCTTCAGTGGATTTTATTGGCAGCTTGCAATCTTTGTGCATTACCGCCATCTACTGGATTGAGGTGTGATCACATTGGGGAGTCATCAATAAATTCGTATATATATATAAATAATAATAATAATGATAAATAAATAAAAATAAGATCAGAGCCCAAGCATCAGCTAGCGCTGCGTGTTCAGCTCCTCTAGCTTCAACCTCAGCTCAAACCAAACAAAAAAAAAAAAAAAAAAAATATATATATATAGGGTCTAAAGTCTTCTTGCAAGTTGCGTTTTTTTAAGAAACTCTATCACTGCTTTGGTTGTGGACTGCGTGTCAGGTAGACTTAACAGGTTTCTCAATGTAACAGAGTTCTTTGTTACCCTCTTAAATATTTCTCTCTCTTCAGAGTACTGTCTACATGTCAGAAGTACATGCTTCACGGTTTCTATTTCCGTACAATAAGGGCACATTCCAGTCTCATGTTTCCCTATTGTGTGTAAGCCGCTGTTCAGTCCTGTATGTCCTAACCTTAGCCTGATGAACCAGGTTTCCTCCTGTCGTGAAAGTGAGCTGATCATTTTAACTGTTACATTCTTTTGAATATTATATAAATGCCTACCTTTTTCCCCCTTATCCCATTTATCTTGCCAGAGTTTATGAATACCATCTTTAATTATTATTTTCAATTCTGATTTGCTGAGTGGAACCTGTACATCTACTTGTTCTGCTTTCAGTGCTTCTTTTGCCAACTCGTCTGCCTTCTCATTGCCCTCAATACCTGTGTGCGCTGGAACCCAAGTGAACTGTAATATTAGCTTCTGTTGAGATATCCTGAAAATCATCTGATGAACTTCATCTAAAAGATCCTGTCTGCATGCAGATTTCCCAGTCTGGATGCTAGTTAGGGAGGACATAGAGTCTGAACAAATAACTGATTTATATGGCTTCACTTCTTCTACCCACTGTAGTGCCATTATGATGGCCATCATCTCTGCAGAGAAGATTGAGAGGTGGTTTGAGGTTCTTTTTTGTATTATAACTTTATATTTAGGAATGTATACAGCCACCCCCGTTTTACCTGCTGATTCTTTGGATGCATCTGTAAATATTTGTACTGTGTCATCATATATTACTTCTAGATACTGCTGTACACTTTGATACAATCCTGTCTTGATTATATTTTTAGCTAGATTAACTACAGGGTAGCAGAAAAACCAAGGTGGGATTGTGCTCAAGTTAACATTTTTGCTGCAAGGTATAGTACTGATTCCCATGTCATCTGCCTCTTTATTGCTGTTCCATCCAAAACTACTGTTCACAATGCGACCATACTCCCAGCATTCTTCTAACACCAGTTTTGTAGGATGTGTAGTTTCATGCCCTTGTAAGTTTACCCAATATGCTAGAGAAAGTTTTAACCTCCTAAGATTTAAAGGCATCTCCCCTACTTCCACTTGCAGCGCTGGGATAGGTGACGTTCGAAAGGCTCCACTACACAACCGGAGAGCTTTAGCCTGCACCCTGTCCAGTTCAGCTAATGTAGTTTTTGCTGCTGTTTTGTATACTGTACATCCATAGTCAAACACTGATCGGATTAATGCAATATAAATCATTTTCAAAGAAGAGCCTGACGCCCCCCAATTATACCCTGAAAGACACTTTAAAAGATTGATTGCTTTCTTACATTTGTCTACCATTTTCTGAACATGACTTTTAAAAGTAAGTTTACTATCAAACCACACACCAAGATATCTTAACTTATTAACCTGTTTGAGAGATTGTCCACCTGACTGAGTCGTGACTGGAAACTCCTTTTGGCGCCAGGGAGAATGTGCATTTGTGCGCATGCGCAGAAAGTTTACTTAATATTTTCTAACTGAATTTAATTAATTCACATGGCTTGGATTTAAAACACATGTAATTCGCTTAAAACCAATTAATATTTATTAATTAAAATCAAAAACTAAATTTTTATTATTTAAACTAGCGAAATTGAATCATGCTTAATTTAATTGGGGCCATAATCATTTTTTTCAGTGTGTAAGGTCTTATATAGACAGGTGTGTGGCTTTCCTAATCAAGTCCAATCAGTATAATCAAACACAGCTGGACTCAAATGAAGGCGTAAAACCATCTCAAGGATGATCAGAAGAAATGGACAGCACCTGAGTTAAATATATGAGTGTCACAGCAAAGGGTCTGAATTGCAATAATGACTGATTGCAGAACAGCAGAAGTTGCCATACGTCACAGCAGTCACACGGCAGCAGCGCCACGGCAGCAGGCTCAGACGGTAGTGGGCGGAGTCTCCTGCTGCAGCCCAATCAGGTCCCACAAAATATCCGTCCTAAATAGTATTCGAAAATAGAATTGGTATGTCCTAAAAAGTATTCTAAAGATTTCCGGAAGGTCTACTATAATTTACCTTTAGAATTCGAAGTACGGATTAATGCGCACTCTAACGGCTATTATATTGCCCACAACACATTGCGTGTTGAACGAGGATTTGATTAGAACTACAAATACGCATAAAAAGTGTAAAAAAAAACTACAAACATGGCGTATATGCGCGACCAACGGTTGGGTAGAAAAATGGGGTTTAAGTTATAAATAATCAGTGTGTAACCTTATAAAAAATATTTATTTAATGTTATTCGCGTTATATTTCATGTGCAGCAACATAATGAACTTTTATAATGGCAGAAACAAATGATGAGAGTCTGCTGGCCAAAGAGCCCTTCATGCTTCACTTTGAATTTAAGGATGATATGGACATTTCCTTAATGAGTGTGTGAACAAATCATGCCTCTGGATTAATTGCATGTTTAAAGAGTTTTGATTTATTTTAGGTTTAAACTAATTTAGTTAGGTGAGTAATGTGTGGTTATTATTGTTGTTAAATGTGTGCCTTCTGTGCTATATGTTTTGTTTGATTTTGTAATATTTTTTGGGAAAATCCAGTTTATGATGGGTATAGTGTATAGTACATGGTATTATGTACAATGAAAAATTGGTTAATACTGAAATGATTAGGTAAAAATATAGTTTAACTAAATAAAAACATTCTATTGTTCAAGTTTTGTTTTGTTTTTTGTTTGAGCTTTGTACTCAGTTTATACTGTTTAAAAATATATAGAAAAATATAAGTTGATCATTATTTTCACCCACTTTCGATCTCAGATGGAGACTCCGCCCACTACCGTCTCAGCCTGCTGCCGTGGCGCTGCTGCCGTGTGACTGCTGTGACGTATGGTTCTGCTGTTCTGCAATCGGCCCTATCTCCTGAATTGTCACAGCAGGTGTCCCAAGGATGGCCACCAGGGGACACTGTGATTATATGTGAGCACATGGCTTGTAGTGTGTTTGTTTGTTTGTTGCCATGTGCTCTTTCCTGTCTGATATCGAAACCCGCCCATCTTGTTACCTTATTATTGTTTCAGTGGTTCCACCTGTGTCTCCCTCATTATCTGCCCTACTTAGTCTCCCTGTGTTTGCTGTCCTGTGTTGGTTTATTAGATGTATGAAGAAGTGTTACCGTTAGCTTGTATTTGCAGTGCTTCATCCTGGCCAGCCTGTTTGTTTTCCCCCTTGGGGTGTTTTTTGTTGTTTTGTTTTTTTTTTTAATAAAGAGCCTGTACTTCATTGCATTTGAGTCCTCACCTCATCTCTCCAATCGGACCGTGACATGAATACTTAGGACAATGATGTTTCAGTTTTTCTTTTTTAATAAATCTGCAAAAATGTCAACAATTCTGTGTTTGTCTGTCAATATGGGGTGCTGTGTGTACATTAATGAGGAAAAAAAATGAACTTAAATGATTTCAGCAAACGGCTGCAATATAACAAAGAGTGAAACATTTAAGGGGGTCTGAATACTTTCCATACCCACTGTATGTCTGGACCGTAGGAAGAGGCACAGCTAATGGGGATACTAACAAATAAACAAAATAAGACTTTGTGTCTGCATTTGAGGATACTGACGTATTTTGTAACGAACAGAATAAAATCAACCTTGAGAAGTGATTCTTTCTTCATCTTGCATTTTGCGCAGGACGCGCTTTTTCTCGACTCTCTCTTCGCCCTGGATGTTGGCTTCCAGCTGCCTCTCCTTGGCGATGCGTTTAGATTGGTCCTCACGCATTTCCTCCTATTTGCGGTACTCCAGAATCATTTTCTGATAGTGGTTGTGAGAGATATGTAAATGCAACTCAGCCCAAAAATGCATAAAAACACATTTTACAAACCAGGTGCAATGTTTTATTTAAAGTGTAATCTATTAAATGCAATCTAACACCATTGTGGCTTGTTCTTGCGTTTTTAACTATTAAAAATAATTTTGATAAAATACATCGAAAAACATGATTTTAAACTGATGGACTGAGATGGACTGAAACATTAATCATCTATTGTCATTTATAAATGCTCATTATTTTTCATTATTATATAACTTATATATAAATTTTTTGTTTAGTTTGAAACTTCAAACAGAGCCATCCACACTTAAAGTTAGTGAACGAACCAGCTTTACGAAGCTGATGAGGACACTCAGGACAGCAAATAAGCATAACCGCTGTCTTATCAATAGTACAGTTTTTTTTACAGACGCTAGGACACATTTCTCAATACTTAGGTAACTTTTGCAAAAATCTTCACACAGTAAGCACAACAGAAGTCTATGTCGGCTAAACTGAGGATCAATTGCACAAAATGCATTCAGTGACTACATCTCTCAAATTTCATGAATTCTTTTCTCACTCAGACACAACAACTGCCAAAAATCTTGGTATGTACATTTTGCACGTGCTTACATACTGTTTTCAAAACAGTTAAACTTTTGTTCAAAACAATAACATAATGCAAAACAGAAAAAGACAGCAAAATTCAACAGCAATATTTTTTTGAAACATATTTCAAATCTAAAAATGCAGTAGATCAGCATTACTATTGTATCTGTATCAGTGGATGGTGCGTATAGAAATTCTTGTATTTTGGAATTACTTAGTGCAAAAAAATAAAAAAATAAACAACATAAAATATTGACGAATTCTGCATCATGTCTGATTCATTCCAGTAACATATATTGCAGTTTTAAACAATATATATTGCAATTATAAAACAGAGATGTGTCTTTGTTTCACACAAGAAAACACTGTGTAATGCTACATGTTGTAAGTGTTTTTTAGGTCATTGTGTTGTGGGTGACAAAGTGTGTTTGTAGGCTGTCAACCTTTGCTAGTGTTCTGGAAGAATGAGTTTATTTGAGACCTGAATAAAATGCATTTTGAATGTGAAATAAACTGCTTTCCCAAGCTGAAAGTTGGTTAGGAGAATTGTGTGAAGAGTTTTGCAAAAGTGACCTAAGTATTGAGAAATGTGTCCTAGCGTCAGTAAAAAAACTGTAAGTTTCGGTCATCCAAATTTTTGCAGTGTGAGAAAAGAACCATCCACCTTTACACAAGGCTCATGGTAAATCTAAATCTAAACCCTTTGATTCTGTTTTATGGACAAAATATCATCTTTTGTGTTTCACACAAGAGATTAAGTCATTTTGGTTTGGAATAATATACACATGTAAGAAGTGACATAAGTGAGTTAATGATTATAGTATATTGACCAGTGTTCATGAAAACAACATGTACTGTATAGAAAGTGCACTGTTGGTGATCGCTGGTCTAGTCAGCAGGGCAGTGACCCAAACCGGCCCGATGGTGATGGGACATGGGCAAACACAGTCACATTCGGAGCTGCAGAGGCTGCTACAAGTGATGACTATAAGGTACTCTTTATTACATTTATGGTTTTACAGCCATGGTTCAAGGTAAACAACCTTAAGATTGTTGAAAATGACAGTCTGTTTTTATTCTGTCACAGAATCCTGGATACTTTGACATTTCGGCACAGGATGTGTCTGTGTGGCATGTTCCTAATAATGTTCAGTTGGAACACTGGATCACTGCCTCTATCCTGCGATACCACACTGAAAATCGA
>NC_133363.1:40956424-40989875 GCF_049309525.1 Garra rufa | reverse complement strand
GGTGTCTCAAAATAGCACAGTTGAGTACACTTAGATGGTATTAAGTTTATCTTAACATATACTTAATACTATTTTTAGTACAACAAGTACAAAATTAGTGTGCGAAAATAGAGCACTTTTAGTACATTACTGAAAAGTGTACTAAGTATACTTAAATAAAGTGTATTTTAGTGCACTTTTTTTTTACCTGGGTAAATGCGCATCTAAAAGTTCCTTCCCAGTGTGTCTGGTAGCGCTGTCATGACAACAACGAAAAAGTTGACAACAACCTAGTCAGCAGTTCAAGTGATGGGTGGGTGTGGCAACAGTAGCGTGCTGAACTGTAAAGTAATGTTCGTTTGGCTGCCTGGGGCTCGAAGATATACCGTGACCAACTTTTTTTGTGAGCAAGCATCGATTATGCGTGACACGGTCTCAATTTGCGGGACGCATGAATGGGGCTTCAAACGCTGCACGCGCTACGCGGGACCGGTGGTCACCCTAATTGTGAGTGAGCCCACTCACTAGGATGGGAAGCAACCCCACACATGAATGGTCTCAGGATGCTTTACTGTTGGCATGACACAGGACTGATGGTAGCGCTCACCTTTTCTTCTCCGGACAAGCCTTTTTCAAGATGCCCCAAACAATCGGAAAAAGGCTTCATCAGAGAATATGACTTTGCCCCAGTCCTCAGCAGTCCATTCGCCATACTTTTTACAGAAGATCAATCTGTCACTGATGTGTTTTTTTTTTTTTTTTGGAGAAGTGGCTTCTTTGCTGCCCTTCTTGACACCAGGCCATCTTCCAAAAGTCTTGGCCTCACTGTGCGTGCAGATGCGCTCACACCTGTCTGCTGCCATTCCTGAGCAAGCTCTGCACTGGTGGCACTCCGACCCCGCAGCTGAATACTCTTTAGGAGACGATCCTGACGCTTGCTGGACTTTCTTGGATGCCCTGAAGCCTTCTTAACAAGAATTGAACCTTATTCCTTGAAGTTCTTGATGATCCTATAAATTGTTGATTTAGGTGCAATCTTAGTAGCCACAATATCCTTGCCTGTGAAGCCATTTTTATGCAACGCAATGATGGCTACACGCGTTTCTTTGCAGGTGACCATGGTTAGCAATGGCAGAACAATGATTTCAAGCATCACCAGTACCGCCGCTCCCTATACACAGAGTACGCAGTCTGCGTAGGGCACCAACTCTCAGGGGGCACCATCCCAGCTGCTCAAAAAAAAAATATTTTTATTATTTTTATTATTATTTATTTTAGTTTTTATATAGCCTATCATAATAATAAATTAATATTAATAATATACATATACAAATAACAAAAATATAAACGTATATATTTTATTTTCTGTGAATGCAGCAGAATGGGCTAGTAAGCACATGTGATTACGCGCAGCGACGCGCCTTTAACTCTGTTTACGGCTGCCTTTTTGGCCAAAAATGATAATAATTGATGAACATTATGCCTGGTCCTGGAAAGAGACATCAACAATCCGGCGCCGAGAAACGAAAGAAAAAAAAGCCCAAAATGAAACCCGTGCATCATTTAGGTGCGTTCATAATCCTGTGAAACTTTATTTTATTCTGTCGACGTTAATAGTGTTTTAATGACGGTAATAATTTCACGACTAACGCATCTTTCTTACAGTTTTTCTCAATTGCTAAAACACTATAACCAGTCTTTTGAACTAAAATTTCAAAACTATAACGCCATTTTTGAAAAAGCACACCATTTCCCTAAACTATAAACACTATTCCCTGCTTTGACACATGAGTTATATTTGGTGAACTGTTACTGCAAAACTCTACACACAAATCCCTACATTTCTCAGTGCTTACACCATGAGGTCATTTAGAAAGCACAAGCATTCAATATTGTTCACTCAAGTCTGCGAAGTTTGAGCTCAATTAGCACACAATTACCCAACTGGAAACACTAGGAGTCAAAATTTAGCACACACCAATCAGAACCTTCGATGGAGATAAAAGGATAAAAGTTTTTCTCAGTCACTTTGGTGCATTTCTCAGATCAGAAATGAAATATACATTTGTCTGCAGTTTCCTACATTATCAGTTGCTATTGTCATGTTGCTCAAAATGTATTATATACTGTAGTTCTCTGTGCAATAGTCTTACCCCTCAAAACATCAAGTCATTACAGTTTTTTACGATTGCTTACACACTAAAATTAAAAATAGCACACAGTTAGTGAAACCTGACACCCAAGGAGCAAAGCCTCAGCCCAAATCTACACAACTATAAGCACATTCTCAGCCTCACACTTTTTGCAAGACACTACACACATTGTTTTGCAAGACACTAAACACACTTCTCTACATTAGACACAGAAATCTACAGAAATGTCACTTCTTTGCCATTTTAAGGCACTGCTTTCCAAAATACTACACATATGAACCAATGATCAAACATGGCCATCAGGTGTGCAGACACTTAGATGCTTAACTGTAAACTCAACAATCAATGTGTAAGCACTATAAAAAGGCAGTAAGTTGCAGTAAGAGGAATAAGGAGAAACATCTTTTACCACAAAGCTATTCTAAAAGTTCTGTCCCAAAGCTGTGGGAACATCACTATATATGCTGCAATCATGCAGAATGGGTTCATTACACTGGCATGCCAAAATAGGTCCTCACAATACAGAACACATACTCACATTTTTAGACAGACTAATTATTGGACAGACTAGATATTGGACTAATGCAACCAGAAACTTGTTCCATCATTACACTACCTCCCACAACACTCTCCCTTCCTTTCCTGTTTCCCTTACGCATGGCAGTGGAAGGTTTAGGATCTCCAACCCTATGTTATGCCCCTCATCCAAGCTATGGAGGAGGCCTGTGTGACCTAATAGAATCCGAGTCTGGGCAAGGATGAAATCACCATTCGAGAAAATTCTTCCCTTGCCATCTTACGAGGGAGGACATTGGCTGTCCCTGCTGAAATAAAACCAGCCTAGGCTGGTTGGCTGGTGGTTTCCCAGCCTGACCAGCTAAGACCAGCCTGAGCAGCATGGCCAGGCTGGGAAAGTGGCCAAAACCCCTCTAAAACTAGCCTGCTGACCAGCTATGACCAGCTAAAATCAGGCTGGTTGACCAGCTAAATCCAGCCAACCAGCCTAGGCTGGTTTTAGCTGGGGGTTTTTTCAGCAGGGGTAATGTGGACAAAGTGCCCATATTCAGCTACATGAAGAGATGATGATGCTAAGGTGTTTTTTCTTTTCTCCACAAAAGTATATGTACTATATTGTATTTAGAATATGTTCTGATTTTCAGTGCAAAATGCAGCCTAATTGCAATGATGTACTGAAGGATTTTACACTTGGTGAAAAATAAATACTTTCATCAAGGTGCAATACTTGTCTCGTGTGTTGTGTTTGGACAATATATTCATACTGCTCCTGACGCGGCGGTGACCGCTCTCTCTGTTCCGGACGCGGCGGTGACCGCGCTCTCTGCTCCGGACGCGGCGGTGACCGCGCTCTCTGCTCCGGACGCGGCGGTGACCGCTCTCTCTGCTCCTGACGCGGCGGTGACCGCGCTCTCTGCTCCGGACGCGGCGGTGACCGCTCTCTCTGTTCCGGACGCGGCGGTGACCGCGCTCTCTGCTCCGGACGCGGCGGTGACCGCGCTCTCTGCTCCTGACGCGGCGGTGACCGCTCTCTCTGCTCCGGACGCGGCGGTGACCGCGCTCTCTGCTCCTGACGCGGCGGTGACCGCTCTCTCTGCTCCTGACGCGGCGGTGACCGCTCTCTCTGCTCCTGACGCGGCGGTGACCGTGCTCTCTGCTCCTGACGCGGCGGTGACCGCGCTCTCTGTTCCGGACGCGGTGGTGACCGCGCTCTCTGCTCCGGACGCAGCGGTGACCGCTCTCTCTGCTCCGGACGCGGCGGTGACCGCTCTCTCTGCTCCTGACGCGGCGGTGACCGCTCTCTATGATCCGGACGCGGCGGTGACCGCTCTCTCTGTTCCGGACGCGGCGGTGACCGCTCTCTCTGCTCCTGACGCGGCGTTGACCGCTCTCTCTGTTCCGGCCGCGGTGGCGCCAGCTCACGTTCCTCTGGCGGCGAGGCCAGCTCACGTTCCTCTGGCGGCGAGGCCAGCTCACGTTCCTCTGGCGGCGAGGCCAGCTCACGTTCCTCTGGCGGCGAGGCCAGCTCACGTTCCTCTGGCGGCGAGGTCAGCTCACGTTCCTCTGGCGGCGAGGCCAGCTCACGTCCCTCTGGCAGCGAGGCCAGCTCACTTATAAAGCCCTGAATGGTTTAGCTCCTAAGTACTTGAGCGAGCTCTTATCATATTATAGTCCTTCACGTCCGCTGCGTTCTCAAAACTCCGGCAATTTGATAGTACCTAGAATATCAAAATCAACTGCGGGCGGCAGGTCCTTTTCACATTTAGCGCCCAAACTCTGGAACAATTTACCTAACACTGTTTGGGAGGCAGACACAATCTGTCAGTTTAAATCTAGATTAAAGACCCATCTCTTTAACCTGGCCTACACTTAATACATTTTCCAATCCAAATCCGTTAAAGGATTGTTAGGCTGCATTATTTAGGTCAACCGGAACCAGGGACACTTCCCAAAACACCTGATGTACTCGTTGCATCAGAAGAAGAATGCCATCTACGCTAATACTAGTATCTTTCCTTCTTATTCCGAGGTCCCCGTAGCCACCGATCATGTATCCAGATCAGACGTTCACTGCAGTCCCCCGGATCCAGTCTGTACCCATCAGCACCCAGAGATATCCTTTACAGCCCTGAATGTCAGCAGAGACCACATCAACTAGATGAGCCCCAGAGACAGATCATCAGTGAAGACCCCATCACCTAGACGGCCACTGACGCAAGACTACGAAAACCAGATGAGTCCTCTCCAATCTGATTTTGTGGCAACTTGGAACTCTTGCATCTACATTAATATTAGTCTGTTTGTTTCTTATTCCCAGGTCACCATAGCCACCAGATCCAGTCCGTACCCAGATCAGATGGTCACTGCAGTCCCCCGGATCCAGTCCGTACCAAGAGGTGGATAAACACCTACAGCCAAATGTCAGCGGTGTCAACTAGATGAGCCCCAGGGACAGATCATCAGAAAGAACTCCTACCCTAAACAGCCACCGGCACAAGGCCATGGGAACCAGATGAGTCCTCTCCAATTTGACTTTGCTGCAATATGGAACTTTTGCACTTTTATTGACATTTTATCTTATTATTTTAATACTGTAAGGTTGCTTTGACACAACTTGTATTGTAAAAAGCGCTGTATAAATAAACTTGACTTGACTTGACTTGACTTGACGTTCCTCAGGCGGCAGCGTCCGCTGATGTTCTGCTGGCGGCGAGGCCAGCTCGCGTTCCTCTGGCGGTGAGGTCCGCTCACGTGACTCCGCTGCATGGGCCTGGCCCGCCATCCCTCCCCCTGATGCACCTTCCACCGTTCCTCCTCCCTCCAGAATTTTGGTTTTGGGAACGTCTGGAAGCCATTCCCTAGAGAGGGGGTACTGTCATGATCGGGGCTGTGGGTTTTCCCTCAGCCACCTGAGGTCGCTGTTTGCACTCACTCCTCTGATTCTTCACGTCTGTTTTGTCATTAGCACTGATCACCCACACCTGTTCACAATTACTATCAGGACTATAAGTATCATCTCCACTCACTCTGCATTCATGTCTGCATTGTCTCGTGTTTGGTATGTTCTATGTTCTCTGGATCTTTGACCGTGCTCTTGATTTTGTTATTTTGTGTTTAAGTTTACGTCCAGTTTGTGCCGTGTTGGCCTTTTGGTTTGTTATTTATTTGTTTATTATTAAATACTACTCACCCTGCATTTGGACCCAGACCTCATCCTTGTTAAACGTGACAGTACCAAAACAGGCTTTTGGTAAATTATTGTACAGTTTTGAATTAAGTGTTTCATTTTGCAAAAGATCTGAGATGTTCTGCTACTTGTGTGTGTAGATGTGTGAATTGTGTGTAGGGTTTTGACAAAATGAGCCATGTTTTTAAAATTGTGCCTAAGCAATCATAAAAAACTGTAACTCATCGTATAAATCATTACCTAAATGCAAAATTTTTGATCTAGTTGTCCTAAACTGTCAATCATATATTCTACACATTTATATTAGACTTTTTGTAAATTTGCCATGAATTATTCAAGTGAATCTTGACTTTCACTAATGAAGATAATATAGATCAACCAATGATAAAGCAGTTCTCTGAAATAGATCAAAGGTACATCTCATGAACCTTCCGTTGGAAAGCATATAGACAGAGGACAACACAGGAGTTACAAATTCTGACAGTGGACTTTCTTATTTTTATTTTCACCTTTGTGCCCATATTTCTTTTTTTTTTTCTGTTTCACAATGACGTTGTATGCTTATATTTTATTTTTTTAGTTTTTGTCAGACCACTAGTACAAGTGTAACTGTGAATCCTATCCAGTCTTTTTCAATCAATATCCCACATACAGTAATGTGTAATTTTGAAGAGGAAGAGTAGGAGGTGAAAGAGGAAGAGGAGGAGGAGAAGGGGGACGATGACGACAACAACATGGAAGAGACAGAGGAAGAGCAAGGGCAAGAAGACAAGCAGTCTCATATATTTTAGTTGATGAGTGCCAGGGTTGGATCAGGCATGCAAGAGGATTTTACCCCTGCTGCCTGGCCAGGGCTAATTTAGCCTGTGATGCTGAAGAGGTTCTTTCGCCTGTCCCAGACCAAAGACAGGATGCTGGGCAGAATAATTATTTTGTTGTTTTTTGCTGTTTTGTACTGTACTCTACAGTGCATTAAATTGAGGAATAAAACACTTGCAAAGGAATAGATTTGTTGTGTTCATCATGTGAAAAGTTTTTTATTTGTATTGTTTTCGTAGTATTGTTTTGAATTTATCTCATCAGTATGTAAAACTGTGTTGTAGTGTGTTTGTTTTTGAGGATTTGTGTGTCATGTCTGAAAGCAAAGTTTGGTTTTTCAGCAAGATTGAATTGTTTTGAGTGGAGAGCTTCATTTTGACCTCAATATAGGAAGTTTGGGGAAATGAGTTAGGAGTTGTGGATTTGTGTTTAGTTTCGCAAATAAGAGGCATAATTTCAAGAAATGTGTTTAAGCAATTGAGAAAAACTGTAATATGAATACAAGCAGATCTAAGTAAACAAAATGACTTAAAATGCATTATATTAAAACACAGAGGCAATTATGATTATTGATTAATAATGACCATATGGTGTCATTAAATAACAGTGTTTAAATGCATAATCTAATACAAAATTAACAGTTTACATTACAAATTTAATAGAAATGCCTGAAAAGGGCACCAAAGGCCTGGTAAATGCAGTTGTTACACTTACATGATGATCGAATTCCTTGTTTAATATTGACCAAACATTTAATTAAATTGTCCACATAATCTTTCCTATCATTTCCTCAAACAAAAATATGTGGACAACATAACCCTTGTCTGCTTTATTGTCAAAGTCTGCTTTATTGTCAAAACTGCCACATGTACAGTGCATGTACAGGTAAAAACACAGAATAAAAATATATTTAAAAAAATACAGACAAAAACAAATATTATATATTCTATAAAACACAATTTACAAACATGGATATGATAGAAAGATATATAAAAAGGCATATAACCATGGTTTTTATCAGAGTAAAACTGCTTAATTTCCTTTTGTATGATTCTGAGATTATTAAATCAATCAGACAACTGTATTAATAAAATCATAGCCATTGGACGTAACTCTTTTTTGTTGGTAAAACCCTTGCTCTTGCTCTTGCTATTTCACTGTTTATTTACCTTTTTGACCAAAAATAACTTCCGTAATATTTGGGGGAGGGGGCACAAAAGTAAATTTCTGCTTAGGGCACCCATTTGGCCAGCAGCGGCCCTGTCCAGCAGTCATTATTTTGATCTGGTTCCTTTTTGAGTGGTGTAATTTGTGTGGTTTGTGAGCCTCTCTCTCTCTGCTTGGTGGTGGTCTCTTCCGATTTGCAGTGTTCCACAATTGTGGTCTGAAGTGTGAGTGCACGAGTGTTTGCTGTGTCATTTTCAGATAATGAGTGAGTAGTCCCCAGCTCTGGAGTGGAGGTTGAAGTGTTTGTGTGTATTTTACTACATATTTATACTAGGGCCGGGACTTTAACGCGTTAATTTAGATTAATTAATTACACAAAAATAACGCGTTAAAACTTTTTAACGCATTTTAATCGCACTTAGTTTTGCACCGCGGAACGTTTCTCACTGGATGAGATTCCGCGGACCGATTATACTGGAGCACCAACTAGCGTTCAGACAAACTGCGTCCGTCCTAAATAGTATTGTATGTCCCAAATCGTAGTATGTTTAAAAAAGTATGGTCTACTACTTAACGACCAATGCACACTCTTAACGGCTAATATTGCCCGCAACACACTGCGCCGTGAACGAGGATTCGATTAGAACTACAAACACGCATAAAAAGTGTTAAAAAAAACTACAAACATGGAGGATATACGCGACCAACGGACAGGTAGAGAAAGGGGTTTGAGTGATAAATAATCAGTGTGTAACCTGATAAAAAATATTTTTTAAATGTTATCCGCGTTATATTCCATGTGCAGAAACATTTATAATGATAGGTTTGGTCATTAACGTTTAAATGCATAATTAAGCAAACACAAGAGCAGAGTTCTAGGCATGAAAGACTCGTTAAAGAACGTGCCTCTTGCTACACTTAATGGCAATATTGCACTGGTCTGTTGGACTTGGTTGAACAAAAATAAACAATATTTTGTTGCTTAAGCTTATGTATTCAGTCATTATTCAATGGTATACTAAAAATCCATGTAAAAATCTTAATTCTCACTGTTCTCAGGTCAAATATTTATATGCGATTAAAATGCGATTAATTTCGATTAATTAATTACAAAGCCTCTAATTAATTAGATTAAATTTTTTAATCGAGTCCCGGCCCTAATTTATACATGTATTAATGGTGCCCAAATAAAAATTGTCATTTTGTATTCCATCTGTCTCTGGTCTTATCTCAGCCGCAACTGGATCTGTGTGCTTTAAGTTAATCTTATCAGGCGATTTCCCCGGTAAATTGGCCTCCGGGGTGGCGTAGTCGGGTATCTTAGAGGTGAGGCAACTCTCTCCTTGGTGTAAACTTTCAAAGTTATGCCCATTTCAAACTAACACGCCGCTACACATGCAAACGTAAAAGAAAACCAAACTGGATGCAAGAACAGCTGTTACTACTTGCCCAACTTGTTAATAAAACCAAGGATATAATCAAAGGGCAATTTGCAAAAGCAAAAAGGATGTGTGCTTATGTGTGCAAATGCAGCGTGTTTCTAAAAAGTTTATGTTCTGAGGCAGATTTCCAGCAACAGCCATTTTAGGATAGTTCGAACATACGTAACCGGCAAGCCTGATCTTTCCATACGATCCCAAATCCTAATCAAATTGTCACTATACCAAAACACTTGGTGGAATTTCATCTCCACCAAGTGTTATGACATCTTTGTTTTTTGGGTGTTAGAATTTATAGAATTTTCACTATACCGAAACAGTCACAACTGAAACATGTCATAATTGTTTCGGAGGGACAAAAGGGAACACATAATCCTTTATTTGGGGGAAATAAACTGTTAGTATAGTTATGCAATTTTTTTTTTGGGGGGGGGGGGGGGGGGAATTTTAGTATGTTTTAGCTTTAGTTAAAATTCAGTAATGTGTTGTCACTGCCGAAACATGGGATGTTTTGTCAAAGTATACTGAATTATCAACTAAGATGTTTTGATATTTTTTTGGTTTCATGTTTATTCAAACTTATGAATCCTTAACTCTGAAATCAGTATGAACAACTTTTTGGCTTTTACAAAGCAAAACTCGATTCAAAATACAAATAATCTCATAAATTATCTTTAATTTAATTGTTATTGATTTACCTTAAATTTTCATTAAATAGCAAAAAGTATATATTTACAATGTAGATGTAAGCAGCATCTTGATAGGCTAATACGACCGTTCTAATTTAAGTATTACTGTGTTTCTGACAAATTTGGGGAGAGAAGAAATATTCCAAAACATTTTGAAAACATGATACAAGAATTATTATTATTAGAAATGTGTACCTTGGATATTATACAATTTGCATACATACAAAACACACTACACTGTAAAAAAAATCTCGTAAAAAAACGGTCAAATGACTGGCAGCTACGGCTGCCAAACAAAAACCGTAATATTACAGTAAAATATCTTAATTGAAATAAAGTGCAAAAACAATAATTTTACAGAAATTTTCATTAAAGCTTTTACAGAAAAAAAAAACATTATTTTACAGATTTTTCCTTGTTTCAATTACGATAATTTACTTTAATTTTACGTTTTTTGTTTGGCAGCCATAGCTGCCAGTCATTTGACCGTTTTTTTACAGGACTTTTTTTACAGTGTAAAACCCTTATTTTAATGATTTTTCCTTGTTTCAATTAGGATATTTTACTTTAATTTTACGGTTTTTGTTTGGCAGCCGTAGCTGCCAGTCATTTGACCATTTTTTTACGGGACCTCTTTTACAGTGTAAAACCCTTATTTTACAGACTTTCCCCTTTTTTGGTTACAATATTTTACTTTAACTTTATGGTTTTTGTTTGGCAGCCGTAGCTGCCAGTCGTTTGACCATTTTTTTACAGTGTAAAACCCTTATTCGACAAATTTTACCTAGATTATTACAATGAAAGCACTAAATGTTCTACAGAGAAACACTGTTATTTTACAAATCATTACAATAAAAAACCTTCAATAAAGTGTCAAAGCATGCTCAAGGTGGAAAATTAACAGTTTTATTTAAAAGACAAAAACCAGTCTGCAATACAAAGTCTGTGCAAATGCCATATAAAATTAACATTTTACATTTCAGCAATTTTTTAAAGAAATACAGCACAATTACATTAAAAGAACATGGGACAGTTTCATCAAAATGTTTAATTAAATATATGTTTAAATTAAAACTATTAGAAAATATTTCCTGATAATTCACTCTTCCACATGTAATCCAAGATGTTCATATCTTTCTTTCTTGAAGTCGAAAAGAAATTAAAGTTTTTGAGGAAAAGATTTCCGAATTTTTCTCCATATAGTGGACTTCAGTGGGATTAAGGTCAAGAATAAAGGTTTCAAAATTTCAATACAGCTTTCAAAGGGCTTTACAAGTTCCCAGTGACCCTTATTCCTTGGATGGGATGATGTAGAGCCCTTTGAAGCTGCATTGACAATTAATTTTTAATTAATTTTGGACCTTCAACCCGTTGGCTCCCATCGAAATATGGAGAAAAATCCTGGAATGTTTTCCTCAAAAACCTTTTCGACAGAAAAAGAGACAGACAAGAGCATCTTGAATGACACAGGGGTGAGTAAATTATCAGCAGGAAATATTTGTATCAGAATTGAACTAGTCCTTTAGAACTGAATAAATACAAAACCAGTACATCTACAAAATTGTCAAGATTAACAATTTTATTAGTTTCAGATCAAAATTTAGATTACTGAATTTTTCATAACCAGTTATTCAGAGCTCCAAGGAGAAACTGAACTAAAAATGCATTTCTATCTCATCCACATCATTTTATCTTAATTCATGGGCATCATATACAGTGGTGCCCAAAATTATTAGAACACTAGTATTTTTACCATCTAAAAATGATTTTAATTCAGTCATGTCTATCTTTTGCTGTAGTGTTTCAATGGGTAATTTTATTTTATATTTCTAAACATTAATTTTGCCATTAAATGTAATAATCCAGTAAGATTTTTGTTTGATGTAGTAAACGGGGCTCACGTCACCAATGATGCTGTGATTTTGGGTCACACGTCACTCAAGGTGCATTTGTGAGTCTATCAGATGACCAATTCACACCTCGCTGGGTTCAGTGTATCAGTCAAAGACTGTTGATTTGGCAATAGGTCAATAAATTGAGATTTGCACCCTGGAGGGAGTTGGTCAACTGATTTATCTGAAAGTTTGGTGGTTTAGCTAGCTAGTAGAGCCTTGAATCATCAACACAATGAAAACACAATTATAATAAAATTAATGAAATTTATTAACAATAGATATGCAAGAGTAAATACAACACTAGTGATAAACCAATAAATGAATACACACTGCTAATAGATAATAGGCAACTAAATGTGAAAGAAGATACCAAATAAAGTAGAAACTAACAAAATGGAATGAACGCAGAATGGCAGAATGCAATGCTGTTGAGCTGAAAGTAGCAATATAAGAGATTTCTATGGTAATGTTGTCTATGGGAAACCCACTTAATGGCTCTGGTAGGTTTAATGATAAATAACTGTGTATTTATCTTGGAACAAACAATATAGCTATCATTTGTAATGCTGACCACAAGTAAATGTTATCTAAACAGGTTAGAAAACATAGGCTGCAGGTATAAACTAAGCCAAGGTCTTTAGGAAAGAGGTTTGGTAAGTTTATAGTTACGTTCCACTTGGTCGGGTGATCAGTCCGGCGGCAGAGACGTCTTCCACTGGTGATGCGGTTTGCATATAGTGGGGAGGGCACAGAGTTGCGTTCCGGTAGCCGTCGAGGCGCTGACCTGGAGGATGCTTGACTTCTGTTGTGCCAAAGAGGGTCCTTAGGGTGTGGACCGGGCAGCTGGGTCAGATGGATTCTCACAGGGTCCTTTGCAGCAGGGCTGCGTCGTTGAGGATCCGTGTGTTCAAGGCAGTGTCTGCCAATGTGGAGGTCCTTTGCGGACTGGGCTGCGCTGCTTTCGGAGTGGCAGGAGTCAGACGGGGTCCGTCACTGCTGGGTCCTTTGCAACTGAAGGGCAGCCGAATTCAGTATAGAAGGTTTACTCAAGAGCTGAGTGGATCCTTAGCTGTCTTGAAGTCTCTTTCCTCGTCAGGCCAGAAACTCAGGACCTTGTATCTGCTAATGTCTTAACCTTGCGGGGTTCAGACTCAGAACGGTGTAGCTGTTAATGTCTCTTCCCTTACGGGACTTAGACGCAGTACAAGGAGTGTCTTTTCGGAGGCTACCTTTATCTCTTTTTGATGAGGAGGAGATTGGAATCTAGCGCCTCTCCATTCCAGGAATGTGATTGGCCACTTGTGTCTGAGGTGGCCATGGTGTTACCCGCCCTAGTGTGGAACTCATTTGTATATAGTAGAGTACAAAGTTAGACAGTGTCTTTTACAATTTACCCAATGCAACATTTCTTTACCAAACCTCTTTCAAATTGTTACCCACATTATGAGGAGCAAAAAGAGTCCAAACATGATAGAAAACTGTTGAACAATCACTTATTCATATCATAATATGTTAATACGCCTGCTTCTGTGAACTGTTAGGTTAACAGTCAATGGCCATCAACATACACTGTACTTTATCAAAGGGTGAAGTGAATCTGTTGCAGTTTACATCAATTTAAGGTCCCAAAACATATGTATGAATGGATTTGGATGGATCTTTGTGGCCTTCTTTGTTTCGGCCACTGCTGTTGCATCCTGAAGGAATTTTTATGGCAGTCATTCCCAAACCTTAGGATTGGAGAGGGTCAATGAGAAGTCCTCTCTTAGGTGGTCGTGGTTGCAGAAGGTCTCTCTTCCTGTTCTGTTAGAGGTGTCTGGTAGTTGTCTTGGCATCTTATCTGATGTTTCTGAACATTTGTTTATGTTCCTCAACCAAGATCCAATCACAGTGTGGCACATCTCCCTCCACCCTGGCAGATAGGGAAGGGGGCCTGCCATAAACTGACCCTTGGAATGCCATTTCGACCGTTGTTCACTACATTGACAACAGCCAGTGCTCCAAACAGAGATCTGATTTTATCATCATCCATTCTGCACAGAATGACATGAAGAAACAGAACAAACTGAGACAGATTAAATCCAGAAGAACTGTGGCAACGTCTCCAAGATGCTTCAAGAGACCCACCTGCAAACCTGAAAAACTATCCGCAAGTGCACCTAGTGCAAAAGCCGCTTTAAACACAAGATGATGGTCAAAAGAAGTTAATTGATGAAGAAAACATAACATTTTTTACATTTATGATATTTTTATCAACATTCTCATTTTACAGAATTTGTACACAAGTGCTTAAAACTTTTAACAGTACTGCTTTGCTGGTAGGTTTCTTTAAGCATCTTGGAGATGTTGCCACAGTTCTTCTGGATTTAGATGATGAGATTAGACCTCTGTGTGAAGCACTGTCTGTTTTCATACTCCTTGTGTCACTGATTATTATAATTAATGGCAAAATGAACACTTGAAAATGTAGACATATTTCATACTGACACACTATAGCAAATGATAGAAATAGTTAAGTTTAAACCATTAGTTAAGGCACTGGTTAGTTAGTTAAAATACTAGTGTTCTAATAATTTTTGGCACCACTGTAGCTCTGATAATTAATGTAGTGTGAGAATAAGTAAAACCAAAACATACAACAAAAGGTCCATGACTCTGCACCAGAAGTGACAGACACACCAGATGAAGAGCAGTCCTCCCCAAATGGTCAGTAATCAGCTGGGGGTAAAAAAACAAAACAAAACAAATTAAAAAAAGATAAAAATTAAATTAAATTAAAAAACAGAAGAAAAATACTATGAACATTTCTAATGTTAGTGTGTCTTAATGTTAAGAATGACATGATGTAGAATCTTAATGTTAGAAATGAATACTTACTTCCTCTGAAGATCATGTAGAAGATTTTCATTCCCAAAACTTCAGGATCATAAGGGGGAAACACACACACAAGCAATCAATTACTTTAAAATTTATTTGTTTGATAAAACACTATCTACTTACTGACAGACATGGGCTTGCAAAAATGTACTCACCAGCTCCAAACCAAATCTGCACAGCTGATCCAAAATCCTGGTTTACATCTAGTATTCTTCTCCATGGAGTCCAATGATCATGCTTTCACTCAGGTCCTCTCTCTGTCAGATGAGTTCACATAACAGTGTTCTCAGGTTACTCATTTTGAAGTTCTGTCACATTTTGTGAGTTTGATCTTAAAACTAGCATGGCTGCACGATATGACCATATTATTTCACAATAGTAATATATTACAGTATAGTTATTTATTATATTGTATTTCATTCAACATGCGATCAAAGTAGCAAATTAACGTTACAAACAATAGGACTTATACAAAGGCAAGTTAAAAAAATGTCTATGGACAGGATTTGTGACAAAGAAACTTGTGCCCTTGCAGTCAAGGGGACCACAGGGTTTACAGTTTTTGTAGATTACGTAAACACATTTGTCCACGCTGTTATCACATTTTACAAAACAACGCACAGGCTAAAACTGAAGCTTACTGGCCAAAATGACAAATTTTATTAGCAAAATATTCTAAAACTCACAAAACTTTAAAAATGTGCAACGAAGTAAGTAAGCAAATATTTTCACCAGACACTACAACTTGTGGTCAAATTAATATATTTTTTCAATCAGTCATTACACAATGGACAACAGAATGCAAAATACAGCTATCAATATAAAATATGACACTTTTCAAAATCAGAAATGTTAAATACTAATTAAAAAAAGGACAAGGAAACTTATGAGTGGAAATTCTTTTTTTTTTTTTTTTTTTTTTTAAGCAAGTTGTTTGTCACTAATGAAAAACATAATATGTCAGATCAGCCATTTACTGAACTATTTCATATCTAACATATTATTTCATATCTAACATACTTTCCAGTTGTTGGACATGAGTCCCAAAGATTCAATTGAACTTCCCCAAAAAGAAGTATAAAAAGTAGGGCCGGGACTTTAACGCGTTAATTTAGATTAATTAATTACACAAAAATAACGCGTTAAAACTTTTTAACGCATTTTAATCGCACTTAGTTTTGCACCGCGGAACGTTTCTCACTGGATGAGATTCCGCGGACCGATTATACTGGAGCACCAACTAGCGTTCAGACAAACTGCGTCCGTCCTAAATAGTATTGTATGTCCCAAATCGTAGTATGTTTAAAAAAGTATGGTCTACTACTTAACGACCAATGCACACTCTTAACGGCTAATATTGCCCGCAACACACTGCGCCGTGAACGAGGATTCGATTAGAACTACAAACACGCATAAAAAGTGTTAAAAAAACTACAAACATGGAGGATATACGCGACCAACGGACAGGTAGAGAAAGGGGTTTGAGTGATAAATAATCAGTGTGTAACCTGATAAAAAATATTTTTTAAATGTTATCCGCGTTATATTCCATGTGCAGAAACATTTATAATGATAGGTTTGGTCATTAACGTTTAAATGCATAATTAAGCAAACACAAGAGCAGAGTTCTAGGCATGAAAGACTCGTTAAAGAACGTGCCTCTTGCTACACTTAATGGCAATATTGCACTGGTCTGTTGGACTTGGTTGAACAAAAATAAACAATATTTTGTTGCTTAAGCTTATGTATTCAGTCATTATTCAATGGTATACTAAAAATCCATGTAAAAATCTTAATTCTCACTGTTCTCAGGTCAAATATTTATATGCGATTAAAATGCGATTAATTTCGATTAATTAATTACAAAGCCTCTAATTAATTAGATTAAATTTTTTAATCGAGTCCCGGCCCTAATAAAAAGACAAGGAGTAAAATACTTTTCAGATGCTGTCTGCATTAAGCATGAAGGACACCTGATGGACACTTAACATCATCTCCAATACTGCTGTTTAGAGTTTAGAAATTACAGATTTTTACTTTTTTATTACTTTTTACTTTAGTTGGTTTTATTTTAGCATGGTTTGTATTGCAACTAAGTGAGACTTTACTTATAACTACAAACTGAGCCTACAACCACAGGGAAGGAAGTGATTATTCAGTGTAAAACCTCAGAGGCAGAGAGGATTTTCAGCACAGTGCATAAAAAGAACAAAGGAAAAATAAAAATGTACACTATGAAAAACCAGGAAAAAGCCTGAGGATGACACTCCAAATATGGAAAAGTTTATCAAATAGGCAAAGACAGACTTTCAAAACACACAAGATCCTTCTTATTTTACCACTATAGTAGAAGAAGATCAAGATAAATCGTAACGTCTAGGTTACGTAGGTAACCCTCGTTCCCTGAAGAAATATTTTTTAAAAAGACAAAGGGTTACCAATAGCATTGATTTATAAAAAATAAAAATAAAAACTCCACCCCAAAAAGGGCACTTCTGAGTGTAATTAAAAAAGAGCATGTGCTCTGCACAGGTTGAGCCCTACCTGTGCACGTGCCTGCAGTACAGTGTTGGTACATTTTGTTCTCAAAAGCATACAAATGTAAGGCCTACAAAGAAAAGTAATGTTAGTCGAGTCACTCCGACGTTACATGGGAACTCGCTTTGAAAGACCAATCGCCTCTGAGCCTTATACAACAGGCCAATGAAAATTGGCGAGTGGAATTTGCATGCCAAGCCACACCCCCGTACATACGGGTATAAGTAATGGCGGCTGCAACACACTCATCAGGTTTTTGCTGAAGAGCCGAATGAGCAGGCGTCAGCGCGGCGCCAGGGCCGTGGCAGGGGATGTAACGTCTCCGTTCCCTCCTTCAGGGAACGAGGGTTACCTACGTAACCTAGACGTTCTCCCTCAGTCGAGTCACTCCGACGTTACATGGGAACAGACTCTCTGGAACAGGCCACGGCCCTGACGCCGCGTTACGCACAGACCCACATGCCAGCAGGTGGACGTGCCAGCAGGCAGATCTGAAACGTAACATTCCCAACGCCCCGGGGGCCAAGAAAGGGGCCCCTAGGGATGCCAGAAAACTGAAGCACTGGTTGGGGGGCGGAGCACATGAAAAATTCTTACACATGTGGGAATGAGAAAAAATTCAATATATCCATAGGGCTAGGGATATACAAGGGAAACAGCGGTCTTCACCGCTGGAAAATAAGCATAAAAGCATAGGAGGATGCAACACTCCAGGTGCAGTGGGCATGCACACCCAAGGGGCACGGCTGTCCCTGGTACAAGTACGACAGGGAGATGGCATCTACCACCCAATGAGCCAACCTCTGTTTGGAGACAGCATTCCCTTTCTGCTGACCTCCGAAGCAGACAAAGAGTTGCTCGGTGTGTCTGAAGTGCCGAGTGCGGTCTACGTAGATACGTAAGGCCAGGACTGCCCACAGCAGCGCAGAAGCTGGGTCTGCCTCCTCCACAGGCAGAGCTTGCAGGTTCACCACCTGATCGTGGAAAGGCGTGGTGGGAACCTTGGGCACATAACCGGGCCAGGGTCTCAGGATGACGTGAGAATCGCCGGGCCCGAACTCTAGGCACGAATCTTCGACAGAAAAGGCTTGAAGGTCCCCTACCCTCTTGATGGAAGCAAGAGCCGTCAGGAGCGCTGTCTTGAGAGACAGGAACTTAAGCTCGACTGACACAAGGGGCTCAAAGGGAGCTCCCCGGAGGCCCTGGAGGGCGACGGAGAGGTCCCAAGAGGGTATGAGGCACGGTCTGGGAGGATTGAGTCTCCAAGCGCCTCTAAGGAACCTAACGACCAGCGGGTGCTTGCCTAGGGATGACCCATCTACTGCGTCATGATGTGCGGCAATAGCGGCAACATAGACTTTGAGAGTTGAAGGCCTGGGGAAGGCCAGCGAGGTCTGACGCGTCAGGTCCAGGAGCCAGACATGCAGGTTCCAGAGGTCGGGACGTAGGTGCCAAATTGTTCCAATCCCCTGAGAAAGAAGGTCCTTCCTCAAGGGGATTTTCCAGGGAGGGGCTGCCGCGAAGGAAATGAGTTCTGGGAACCAGGTCCTGGCAGACAAGTATGGGGCGACCAGGAGAACCTGCTCCTCACCCTCCCTGATCTTGCACAAAGTCTGTGCAAGGAGGCTCACTGGGGGAAAGGCGTACTTGGGCCCCTGAGGCCAGCTGTGAGCCAGCGCGTCCCTGTCGACGGAACTGCCGGCAGTGGGAGCACTCGGGGGAGGCAAACAGATCTATTTGGGCTTCCCCGCAGTGCCTCCAAATCAGCTGGACTGTCTCTGGGTGGAGTTGCCATTCTCCAGGGAGGGTGGACTGCCGTGAGAGCTGATCCGCTGCACGGTTGAGTTCCTCGGGAATGTGAATGGCACGTAGCGATTTCAGCCACGTTTGACTCCAAAGGAGCAGACGGCGGGCGAGTTGTGACATGCGAGGAGAGCGGAGACCGCCCTGGTGGTTGATGTAAGCCACCGTCGCAACACTGTCGGTGCGAACAAGCACGTGCTTCTGACGCAACGTCGATCGGAAGCGACGAAGGGCCAGAAGGACTGCCAACAACTCGAGGCAATTGATATGCCACTGCAGACGAGGTCCTGTCCAGGAGCCCGAAGCTGCTTGCCCGTTGCATACAGCACCCCAGCCCATGGTGGAGGCATCTGTGTAAACCACAATGTGCCTGGATACCTGTCCCAGGGGCACACCGGCCCGGAGGAAGGCAAGGTCTGACCACGGGCTGAATAGGCTGGACACTGCGGGGACACTGTGCCATGGCCGTCTCGGGACTCGGTCGTGTAGCCAGTGCTGAAGCGATCTCATACGAAGCAAGCCCAGCGGCGTCATTGCATCTGCAGCTGCCATATGTCCCAGGAGCCTCTGAAAAGTTTTGAGAGGAACCACTGTCTTGTATCTGAACAACTTCGGACATCTCAGCACTGACTGCGCACGCTCGTTGGAGAGGCGGGCTGTCATAGCGACCGAATCCAGCTCCTGCACTGGGGAGAGTTTGCTCTTCTCTCGGTTGACCTGAAGGCCCAGACGGCTGAGGTGCCGAAGCACCAGGTCCCTCTGCTCGCACAACAAATCTCGCGAGTGAGCTATCAGAAGACAGTCGTCGAGATAGTTGAGAATACGGATGCCTGTCTGCCAAAGAGGGGACAGAGCAGCCTCCGCGACCTTGGTGAAGACGCTGGGGGAGAGGACCAGGCCGAATGGGAGCACCTTGTACTGATACGCTCGACCCTCGAACGCAAACCGAAGAAAGGGCCTGTGGCGAGGTAAAATCGAGACGTGAAAGTAGGCGTCCTTCAGGTCGATGGCTGCGAACCAATCCTGGGGATGGATGCAAGTCAGCATGCGTCTCGTCGTCAGCATCTTGAATGGCAGCTCTGGGTCCGGCTTCGAGAGGGCAGAAATGTGCCGCTCGAAACGGGAACACGGGGCCGAAACCCCAGAGGTGAGAAAATTAGCTCTTTTTGTGAAAATTTGGGTACCGCCAACCAGTGGGCCGGCGGCAGCGTCAGGGTGCACAGCAACTCCCGGCCCTCCACCAGGAGCGGCGACGTCGATGTTGTCGTCGCCCCAAGAGCCAACTTCTCCACCTCTGGGTTGCCCGCATCTGGGACGCTTCGCAGATCTCTTGCGTGTAGCCGGTCCCTGGGAGGCGGGCGGCGCACCTTTCCCGCGGCCAGCTCGACGTCGCAGCCTGGCCTCGTGAAGCTCGCCGGGGGACGGAGCAGGTTTAGGTTTAGGCTCTTTTTTAAGCATAGACGAGAGCTCGGCATCCGCGTCAGACGGAGCGACCACCTCGAGAGGGGGTCGCGCCGCAGAGGCATCCGCCTCGCCCTCCGACTCTCCCTCTGATGCTGCGATTGACATCTTGTCTTCTGCAGGAGCACCGAAGGAGACGCTCAGCCCGCTGGGCGGGGAGGCGTACTGCTGCGGGAACTCAACGGGGTCACGCTGTGTGACAGAAGACCGCAGGGCTTTCTTAGCCTGCTGTGCATTCTTCACGGTGACTCTCAGGTCCCCCCCCGCCCCTCGCCACGGTGTCCAAAAAGCATTGACGGCTCAACGACTGACCGCGGGAGAAAGGCGAGGGGAGCCGGCTCGCGAACGAGCGGCGGGACCTCAGCGTGGCCATGGTAATGCACTCGCAGTGCGGCATGAACCATCCATGAGCGCCGCCTCAGCGTGCTCGGGACCTAGGCACGTGAGGCAGAGCTCAGGCCCGTCCGCAGAAGAGAGGAAACTACCGCATCCTGAAGCGATCAGCCGAAAAGGCATTCTGAAAAGAACGTCTGAATCGGCCGTGAGAAATTCACTCTTTTAGCTCCCGGTCTGCCCAGGGAGAATCCGCGGGGCGGCTGTGCACTCGACGGGGCTTGCTCGCTGGAATGCAGGCGGCTTGTTGCCGTGAAAACTGCAGCCCGCGGGAGGATCGCTGGTGCAAAATGAAAATGCTCTTTTAGTCACCAGTGGGGAAGAACTCTGGAGACAGATGGCTTTTCTGAAGTTTCTTGCAGAATAAGCAAACAGCGGCTCATATACGAGGCTCTGAAAGCAAAAACCTGATGAGTGTGTTGCAGCCGCCATTACTTATACCCGTATGTACGGGGGTGTGGCTTGGCATGCAAATTCCACTCGCCAATTTTCATTGGCCTGTTGTATAAGGCTCAGAGGCGATTGGTCTCTCAAAACGAGTTCCCATGTAACGTCGGAGTGACTCGACTGAGGGGGAACTAACATTACTTTTCTTTGTAGGCCTTACATTTGTATGCTTTTGAGAACAAAATGTGCCAACACTGTGCTGCAGAGCACATGCCCTTTTTTAATTACACTCAGAAGTTTTTTCAGAGTTTTTATTTTTATTTTTTATAAATCAATGCTATTGGTAACCCTTTGTCTTTTTAAAAAATATTTAACCAATTGAAGGCATTAAAAAGCGTATCTCTTAGAACAGCTCAAACTGTCAGTCAAACTTCACAACTCTGCCCCCTGAGCGCAGCGAACTTACGTTACAGCACATCAGTCAGAATCATAGAGCAGAAGCAGATGAACGTCTTTGTCTTGACTTGTAACGGTAAAATATCTTGTTGTTTGAATAAGTGCAACGTTGTCTTTATGAAATAAACACTAGTATGTCTATAAAGCTTCATATAATGCATCACCACACCGGTGTGATGTTGACGTAATGTGATGTCGTCGGTTTTATGATGGACAAATTGCACACATTCGCTGGTCAAAAACCCGCGGTGTAACTGCATTTGAGTTTGACACAACCAACCGAGTGATCCTTGTCAGCTGGGTAAAATCTATTATAAGAAATTTCTATTTTGATTTTATGGCTTTCTGCTGAATGTGATGCATGTATATATTTTCTATATAAAAGTTATTAATACTAATTAAATATAATATAAAAATATAAATATTATTGTGTGTTTTTTTGGTGGTGGATAGGCCCTTTTTTCAGTTTCAGCACATGCCCCTCAAAAGGTCTGTGCACGGGCCTGCTGTACTGTGTTGTAATATGGGTAAGACGGCTAGACAATATTAAAAAACATAATCCATGACTTGAGTAATAATCTGAAGTAATCAGAAACCAAATTTGTTTTTTTTTAATAACAGATGGGAAGTTTTGTGCCAAATTGCACATATGAAGAAACATTTATATTAGAAAAAAAATATGTAATGAGCCACGTTACTTTTGCCATGAACCTATGCTGTATACACTATTTTTGTTGCTCTGTTACTGTATAAATTTTTTTTTTTTTTTTTTTTTTTTTTTTTTTTGTCATATGAATTCTGTGTGATTGGTATGAGGTACTCCTGGCTGTGAATAAAGTATATTCAGAGGCATTGCCTGGAGTCTGTCTGTTTACTGCTGGGCAGCAGGTGTAAAAATATATGAATAAAGTTAAGCCAAAGATGGATTTTATTGCTACTGATTTAATTTGATACAAACATATACAAATGAGGCACTGTGTGAAGATTTTGTTTATTTTTTGTGCTTTTTATAGGAATTTTCATGACTGGATTGGGAGAAACAAGACACGGCCATTCAGCTAGTGGCAGTCATGGCCAAATGGTTAGAGAGTTGGGCTTTTATCCTGAAGGTTGCCAGTTTGATTTCCTTGCTGTCAGGATTTGAAGGTGAGGATTGTGATTGAACAGCACACTTTCTGCCACCATGACTGAACTCTCACACTAAATGAAGGCAAATTATTTCTAAATTTGGCTAAATCTAAATTTCTAAAAGCTTTTACTAGTTTTATTTTGTTCAATGTTTGAGGAGCTGCAGTGTATCTGTTAGAGAAACAATGAGGAGGATATGAAGAACACAGTTTATCCATTTTTGCAGAGGCAATTTAAGATAAGTTGTAAACACCCCATCTTCACTTGTGTGTACATTTGCCAGTGACAGCATTTTTCAAATTAACGACAGTTGTTTACGGCGACACAAATAATTGTGGGTTATCTGTAGTAGCAAATGATACACCTCATCCATCCTCCGAATTCCTGTGAAAGAAGGTCGTATCCGAAGGTCACATTTGAAGTGTACTACTTGCTTTTCTGAAATGAGACAGCCTCGATGGCGTATGCAGCCTTCGAATGCGACCTCTGGAGGGGGCAGCCTCACTGATCTATAATAGATATTATATAGATCAGTGGGCAGCCTTCTAAATCAACTAATGACATCAAGGCTGTAATGTGATTGGTTATTAAGGGACACGTGATCCAAGTTGACCGTTGCGCTTTCTCCAATAGTAAGTAATACGGACTCTTTCATCTTTCAATAGTAAGACAATCTTTGCATTAAAACGTGCAATACTGATGTTTTGATGACACCTAAAATGTAAGTTATTTACATATGAACAACTTTACAGACTTAAAAATGAATGCTTATAAATATTAAAGTAGTGGGAATACTATAATTGTTATTGTATTCAGTTGTCATATCAATTGCATTATGTTTTTAATTGCATTGTTAAATTGTTTACTCATTTACTTGACCTGAAATGAACCATTACTTATAATGTAATATTTACTTGGTTTGTTTACTTTGTTGTTAACAAGGCGCTTTCTCCAACACACAGTCACTGACAAAATACACCAAAAACGCACAAAAACAGAAAAGGAATCAATTTTATTTGTGTGCTGTAATCCGAATTAGCGATGGCTGCTTTTTGCGTATCATTTGTTTTGAAAAAGTGGTTTGGAGCACGTATCCAGGGGCGTCGCTAGGAATTCTTGGCCCTGTGCACTGACTCTACTATGGGGCCCTCTCAAAATAATGTTTCAATCAATTCGGTAGGAGGTGAGGTACCCCCTGCACGTATTAAACTGCCGAAGTCATATGATTTCAGTAAACGAGTAATTAAAAGGATAAATAGTGGTTAATAATCTCCTAGTGGCCTGTTTAGACAAGCTCTGCAGAAAACAAACAAAACAATTCTTGCAAATTAATAATAATTGTATTAAAAACACATATTATACAGAGACTTTATATTTAATTATATTTTTTATTTAATTGCTTTTAATGTATTATACTTTGAGAAAGCATTTGCATTGGGTTTGTAAAAGCATTTTTTTGTATGTTTTGACATGAGTTTTTTTTTTTTCATTTACACAATTTTGAGGAGCAGGCATCACCACCATGTTTCAAGCTCTTCGCTAATTATTTTGAAAAGCAACTGGTTCAATTGATTCGAAGCTTCGAAATGGTTCGTTTTAGTTAGGTTAGGTTTAAGGGTCCTATTATGCTTTTTCACTTTTTGAACTTAACCCAGTGTGTGGTTATTGCATAAAAAACATCTGCAAAGCTACAAATCCAAGTCCACTTCAAAGGGACATAATTAGTTTTTAAAAAATCCCTTTTCAAGAACTACAATGAACCACTCAAGTTGGACTACCGCATTTGTTTTCCTGATGTTATGATGTCACAACGTAAATCCCGCAGATTTTAATCATTAGCGGGTGGGGGATTTGCCTAACTTTAGCAATGTATTATGGACAGCCGCTTCTGGAATGCTTCAGCGAGCCTCAGATCGGCTCGTAGAAATGTGAGCTTTGACTAAAGCGTCCGCAAAATGCTCTGGAATCCTTGCTGGAGCGGCTGCTGTAAACAAAACAATTGACTAGAGTGATGATAGCAGTATACGTGCGGTGTGTGATTTATTCAACAGTGTAGATAGCTCCACCAGCCTTATGGTTTTGGGCATGTAAATAATTAAATACATTAGCACAACAATGATAATATCATGTATCGGCGATCTCGCAGGACCAACACTACTGTAGCGTATTTTACTCACCCTCCATATATGTATATGACTTCCTGCTTTCAGACGAATGCAATCAGAGTTAAATTAAAATAATCCTGGCACTCCCAAGCTTTACAACGGAATAGACTGAATGGCATAGACAGTCAATCCATAATAAAAAAGGGTCTCCTGAAGGGGTCCATAAAAGCCTCCTTTAGCGATCTGATGTGTTTTTGTAAGAAAAATATCCATATTTAAAATGTAAGAATCACTTTAATCTAGCTTGCTGCTTTGGGAAGGGGTGTGGCAGAACTGAACGCAGTCTAAGCTGTTGCAACATAGTGGGACTGCTAACCAATCACAACACATTTGGTTTTTCGGAAGGTGGAACTTGAAACTAATCAAGCTATTGGTGCCAGCCTGGGGAGAAAGCTATTGTAATAATGTAAATTATGTGAAAAGTTATGCATTTTTTGAACCATCAAGCATGAGAGTATGGCTTTATCCGAAATCGCCCCCCTATACCCTATTCACTATTCCCTACATTAGTCCACTCATACAATCCACTTGAAGGAGTGAATGAAAACGAGTGAGTAAATTCGGACACTGAGTGCACTGGAAAGACTACTGCGCTTGCTGTTTAATAATAATTTGAAAAGGGCAGTTCCAGTAGTAAGATAAAATAATTTATCTTGAACTCTGTCACAGAAATTATGTATAAACCCTAGTTAAACAATTTAATAATCAATTTACAATATATTTGTAGCCTGTGTTGTATTATGCTGGCTGTATTACGTTACACTGAGGAGGAACGCGTTGTAAAATGAACGGAAGGATGATTCAGCTGTGGGTGCCATCCTCTGGTAAGACGCGGGAAATCAATCGGCGTGCGGCGCGATTCTCACAGTGCATTATGGGTTATCTCTAGCTGTTGAGTGTACATCGGTCACTTTTGTGGTGAATCACTTTTGTGGTGAATTATGGGATTGAATGAGTGCACTCGAGAGCGTCTACTATGGTTTCGGACACCACTTAAAATGGCTGTCCCCTCAAATAGTGCCCTATTTGAGGGTATAGGGGGCGATTTTGGAAACAGAACTATGTTCTAGTGCACTCCCAAAACAAAATAAACACTTTGTAAAAGAGCATAATATGACCACTTTAAAGGTAGGAGTAAATTAGCAACTATAAAAAATATATTTTAAATGCTATATTGTTACTAAAATGGTAATTTCCCTGCATATTTTGGTCAATTAAGTTTTATTCGCTATAAAATTAATAGGTTTAGGTTTGGGGGTAGGTTAAGGGGTTAATCGCTTATCGATGAAATGATAAAAATGTATTGATGCTAATGTCTTAATGATATAAAAGATTTGTTAATATTTTATGTTTTTTAGCTAAACATACAAAGCAATTTTTATGTTTTGAATGCTGAAATAAGTCCAAATTGTAAGTTTAAGCATCAATAAAAACTTGCAAAAATGTTTTGTGCTTGTCAATGCTGCGTACTAAAACCTATGTATAAACAATGAGACCAGGCTAATTAAGTGTACATAGACAAGTTACTTCTCATTGTAAGAAATACAAGGTGTGGAGTGTGAGCATGTGAACTGGTTGAAATGTGTGTCTCACGGTAAATGCATGAGAAATGGGAGTTCTTAAGAAATTGTGAAACTTTGAGAGAGTGTTTTGAAACAACTGATTGGGAAGTACTGATAAATTTGTATGGTGATGATATTGCCAGTCTAATGTCCTGTGTTACAGATTTTTATCAAATTTTGTGTTGAGAGTATTGCTAGCTAGAAGGGGTGGATGCAACAAGGCTTGCAGCAGAATATTGTAGATCAGCATCAGTCTTGTCCTTGTTTAATATCTCTTTTGTCTTTTCTCTTTTTTTGGCTGTCTTTGTGTTGGCCATGTGCTCCCCTTGTCCTGCCTCCTAGTTTTCAGTTACCACTCCCCCTCATTTAGTCCTTCTTTGTCTAATTGTGTTCACCTGATCTATTGCTCCCTTTACACTCTTAAAAATAAAGGTTCTTTAGTGGCATCATTGGCACTATGAAGAACCCTGAACATCCATGAAACCTTTCAAAAGCAGAAAAGGTTCTTTATAGTCAAGAAAGGTTCTTTAGAATTGTTCTTTTAGGAACTGTTCACTGAAAGGTTCTTTGGGGAACTAAAAATGGTTCCTCTATGGCATCACTGCAAAAACACTCTTTTGGAATCTTTATTTTAAGTGTGTATTGTGCTCATTTCCCTCTTGTTTTTGCTGGTTCATTATTGTGTGTAAATTCTCCTTGATAGTGTCTTTAGTATTGATAGAGCTTGCTATTCAATATATTTCACCCAGTCTAGTTTTATTTGTTCCTCTCTCTTGCTAGATTCTACAAATTATGCTTTTCGAAGCACCGAGGCTTTCCCATCAACTATATCATAAAAAGTTTCATTACTCGAAGCTTTTTCAACACATTTCACAGAAATGACATTTTCTGGTCAAAGTTGGCAAAAGGTGCTTTTGCGTCCCAGATGTCTAAGCAATTGCAACAGTTTTATATAAAAAAAAATAATAATTTGTGCTACGAAAACCATATAAAGTCAGTATTAAAAAAATAAATAAAAATGTCAGTTTACTTACACAATGTATGAAGACATTATTCTGTGAATAAACTTATGTAAGCGTGGTTCATGTGCAAATATGATCAAAGTAAATGAAAAATATTAAGTTAATTAGTATTATTATTAATTAGAACTGCTTGTGAAGTGGGGATTACTACAAAATGAACATGCGCAAAACTACATATGCACATATTTATTTGTATTATGATTATTCTTAACAAAGAAGTGAATTACACTTGAAACCTGCTCAAGGGTTCCCATTATTTGTATCAGGATACAAAGCAGTCAGGTTGCTGACTTGTTTTTTATTTATTTTGTTTCCAGTTCTAGTAATTTGTTCCTAGCTCATTTAGCAACAGACATGTTTATCCACGCTGCTTAAAAGAGCAATATAGAAGGTCATTTTTTTTCCAGCTGCTGTGAGACTCTTTAATGATTTGTTGTACTTTGTGTCAAAGATGTGATGTCTGATTGGTGTAATTTTCAGTATATTTCATGAATATGTCTTTTTATGCTGCTGCTGCTGCTCTGACATTTGAAAATCCCCTCTTTGGGGATGAATAAAGTTTATTAAATCAAAATCAATATTAAAATAAATGTAAAAATGCTGTTCATCTTTGGCTTTACTTCTTAGTGTTATTTCAGGGTTTGATGTTCTCTCAATGGAGAGGGTGCAGCCTGTATCTTATTGTATTAACGACTATTACTGCTAAACTTTGACGAGGCATGTGACATGCACATATGCAAATCTTACGCATAATATTGGATAAGAAATGTTACGAAATATTACAGAAAAAAAAGTAGGTATAAATAGGCACACGCATTCTCTGTCTCACCCAGAAGCTTGAAGCCTGGATGGTGCTTGCTATATCAGAAGAGGGAAACACAAGACGAGACAAAAGCGTAAGAATTCTTTATCATAAAAAATTTGTATTTGTATTCCTACTGATGTAAACCATATGGTTTTGTTGACAATGGTTAAAATGCACAAGGCTGCACTTTTGTATGGCATACAAAATATCAGTTTTAATAGTATAACATTACTTTCTGTAAGATATTGATTGTAAGAGATTGTACAGGATTCACAGTCAAGCTTTTACTGTTGGTCAGTCAAGAAAGTGACTATGTTAGAGCAATACAAAATTAGAAATGTAAACAGAAATGACCTTTAGGCGAAACTACATGCAGTACTACATGAAAAATACTGTAAATAAACAATTGACAAAGTAGGAAACAGCAGACAGTTGTACATAATCAAGTGAGCAGCGATGAACTGCTTTGCAACAAATTCATTATAGAGAAATGTGCTTAGATTTAACTATAAATCTTTTTTTTTCTGAATCCTTTTTTCCTTTTGTTTGCAGAATAGAAAAATGTTTGTATCGATTCTTCTCAGCCTCTCACTGAATTTATGGTTCTGTGAGGGTACACTAAGTAAGTGTATTAATTTGTTAAATGAAATGGAAAGTCCATTTTGTTTCACAATATATTAAAATGTGTCTTTATGTTTTACATTCTAGCAGCTCAACAAAAAGAGACACCTTGTAATTTCTATGATACCTGCAGAAACTTTGAGGTTGCAAAACTTCTTGGCAGAATTAAAATGTTGCAAGAAGCTGCAAAGAAATTCGTGAGAAGTATCATGTTTATGAAGGTACGCTATTTTTTTAAAATAATTTCTTTAGGAAAAAATATATGGATAATAACATGACAATTTTTTTATATATTTTAACTCCCCTATCCCCTTACCCAACACATTCAAAAATTCAATTGCATGGGTAAAGAAGTTATTATACAAGGGCTAAGACAAAATTATTTACAAATACAAAGGCACAACATATACAGGTACCGGTCATATAATTAGAATATCTTCAAAAAGTTGATTTTTTTTCACTAATTCCATTCAAGAAGTGAAACTTGTATAATGTATACATTCATTCCACACAGACTGATATATTTTGTGTTTATTTCTTTTAATTTTGATGATTATAACTGACAACTAATGAAAACCCCAATTCAGAATCTCAGAAAATTAGAATATTGTGAAAAGGTCATGCCACACTCTAATCAGCTAATTTACTCAAAACACCTGCAAAGGCCTTTAAATGGTCTCGTTCTGTAGGCTACACAATCATGGGGAAGACTGCTGATTTGACAGTTGTCCAAAAGACGACCATTGACACCTTGCACAAGGAGGGCAAGACACAAAAGGTCATTGCAAAAGTGGCTGGCTGTTCACAGAGCTCTGTGTCCAAGCATATTAAAAAAGAGAGGCGAAGGGAAGGAAAAGATGTGGTAGAAAAAAGTGTACAAGCAATAGGGATAACTGCACCCTGGAGAGAATTGTGAAACACAATCCATTCAGAAATGTGGGGGAGATTCACAAAGAGTGGACTGCAGCTGGAGTCAGTGCTTCAAGAACCACTACGCACAGACGTATGCAAGACATGGGGTTTCAGCTGTCGCATTCCTTGTGTCAAGCCACTCTTGAACAACAGACAGCGTCAGAAGTGTCTCGTCTGGGCTAAAGACAAAACTGTTGCTGAGTGGTCCAAAGTTCTCTGATGAAAGTAAATTTTGCATTTCCTTTGGAAATCAGAGTCCCAGAGTCTGGAGGAAGAGAGGAGAGGCACAGAATTCACGTTGCTTGAGGTCCAGTGTAAAGTTTCCACAATAAGTGATGGTTTGGGGTGTCATCTGCTGATGTTGATCCACTGTGTTTTCTGATGTCTAAGGTCAACGCAGCTGTATACCAGGACGTTTTAGAGCACTTAATGCTTCCTGCTGCTGACCAACTTTATGGAGATGCAGATTTCATTTTCCAACAGGACTTGGCACCTGCACACAGTGCCAAAGCTACCAGTACCTGGTTTAAGGACCATGGTATCCCTATTATTAATTGGCCAGCAAACTCGCCTGACCTTAACCCCATAGAAAATCAATGGGGTATTGTGAAGAGGAAGATGCGATATGCCAGACCCAACAATGCAGAAGAGCTGAAGGCCACTATCAGAGCAACCTGGGCTCTCATAACACCTGAGCAGTGCCACAGACTGATCCACTCCATGCCACGCCGCATTGCTGCAGTAATTCAGGCAAAAGGAGCCCCAACTATGTATTGAGTGCTGTACATGCTCATACTTTTCATGTTCATACTTTTCAGTTGGCCAAGATTTCTAAAAATCCTTTCTTTGTCTTGGTCAATGTCCTAATATTAATATAGTAAAATTCTAATTTTCTGAGATACTGAATTAGGGTTTTCATTAGTTGTCAGTTATAATCATCAAAATTAATTGAAATAAACACTTGAAATATATCAGTTTGTGTGGAATGAATGTAAACATTATACAAGTTTCACTTCTTGAATGGAAATAAATCAACTTTTTGAAGATATTATAATTATATGACCAGCACCTGTATATACTGATACATATCAGTCAGTAGAGCATTGCCTTGGCTGGTGTTTAGTTATTTTAATTCCAGAAACTATATAAAGAGATTCCAATTTTATTGGAAACTAAACTATTATTGTATAGTTTTATTGTATTGTATTGTATGGTAATCCTTTAGATTGCCTTTTATACTGTAGGTTATTCTTTCCAGTGCAATATAAAATATGCCAGATCTTTCAACCAATTAAGCTTTAATGTTCTTCCAGTAAAATCCTACTAAACCACTTGCAAGAACCCGACAAATGTCAGTCATTTTAGTGTGATAACCTGATAATGATAAACTTACTGAAAATAAACCCGAAACACTTATTTCACATACTTCTGTTCATCCAGACGGCCTGTACTATCTGACCTCATCAAGAGGAGTCCTTTACCAGACGTTCTGTGATATGACCACTGCTGGCGGCGGCTGGACGCTGGTGGCCAGTGTTCATGAAAACAACATGTATGGAAAGTGTACTGTTGGTGATCGCTGGTCTAGTCAGCAGGGCAGCAACCCAAACAGACCTGATGGTGAAGGGACATGGACAAACACAGTCACATTCGGAGATGCAGAAGCTGCTACAAGTAATGACTATAAGGTATTTTTTATTACATACATAAAGTACATTAAGTCACTGGACTGAAAATCAATTATGTTTATCTAGAATATGAAACAGACTCTGACACAGTCAGATAATTAGTGTTCAAAAATATTATTGATTTGACTGCACTGACACTGTTTTTCTGTTTTATAACTGAAACTGAAGTTGTTTTTTAAATGCAATTTTGTAACATCAGCACTGTTATTTTCCTTTTTATTACAGTGAAGCTGTTTTAAAACAATTCACAGTTTATAAAGCACTATATAAATAAATGTGACTTGACTTGACTTGACAGAATCCTGGATACTATGACATTGTGGCACAGGATGTGTCTGTGTGGCATGTTCCTAATAATGTTCAGCTGGAACACTGGAGAGCTGCCTCCTTCCTGCGATACCACACTGAAAATCGATTCTTAACCCTACATGGAGGAAACCTTTTCAATTTATTCAAGGTCAGATTAACTTTGACACCAGTTTTGAGTTTCAAACATTCACAGAAGCTAAAAATAAAAATAACACTGAATATTTATCATTATTTTTCCAGAAATTCCCTGTGAGGTTTGGAATCGGGACGTGCATGACTGATAATGGACCTGCTATTCCAATAGTGTATGATACTGGAAGTGCAATATCAACCAAAAATCTGTATAGTCCTTATTTAAGAGGTAAGGCGAAGCTTAAATCAGTTGACAGTCATAAAATCTGTGTATTATTTCAGCAATATTCTGATATAAGGCATCATCACTGATGAGATCCGATCACTTTAATGAAAGCCTTGTCAAATGTGCAAGGATCTACCATGACAGATAATCGTCAGTGATATATTTTGTGCATGTTTTTCAGACCTATTTCATCCTGGATTCATCACATTCAGAGTCTTCAATGAACAAAAAGCAGCTATGGCTATTTGTTCAGGCGTTAAACCAAACACTTGTCAGACTGAACATGTGAGTAAAAATAATATGTATTATTTACAAAACCTTAATGAATAGAATTTGTGACATATAACAATTCAGACAGGCACTAATTCATGTTTCAGTATAAAAACAAAGAGGAAATGCATTTACAGTTATACATTTACAACAGAAAAAAATCTACAGCAACAATGTAATCTGAAGAAATGTATGCTGTGCTGCTAGTAATGTACTCATATTGTTGTAGTTCTGTATTGGTGGAGGTGGACACTTTCCTGAAGAGGCTCCTAGACAGTGTGGAGACTTTACGAGCTTCGACTGGGATGGTTATGGTACTAATACAGGCGCTAGTGCTTCCAAAGAGATAACTGAAGCAGCTGTACTTCTCTTTTATCGCTGACACTCTGATCAGTCTAAAATCTTCTCTTTGAGTAACATCACATTGATTAACACAAAAATGTTACTTGCACAATTATTTTAACAAATGGATATCATCACAGTATATATCCTTTATATCAATCTATACCCTAAGAATGTGTATCAAAACACACATGAGATCCTTCTTTCTTTACTATCTTTGTTACTTTTGCAATGCACCTATGCTATATAAACTTTTGCATTCTTTTTGTCGGGAGGATTCTCTATGATGAGGTCCTCACGATCATAATTAAAGCATATTCAAAGGCATTGCCTGGAGTCTGTCTGGTTACTGCTGCGCAGCAGGTTAGTGATAGTGTTCAAAAGGGATGAGACATTGTTTGACTAACAGAGTGTTGCTAGAGACACACTAAAAGCAACCAAAAGAGTATACGTTTTTTTGGGTCGCTAGAGATGCTTCAAGTGTCACCAGAGACACTCCAAGTCAGCAGG
>NC_133363.1:40910464-40955924 GCF_049309525.1 Garra rufa | reverse complement strand
GTCATTATTGCACACTTAAAAGACGTCTAAAATGGACGTCGCAAAAACTTTCATTCTGGCTACTCGGTAGACGTCTTCTGAACGTTCTATATTTATGTCACTTGGACGTCATTATTGCACACTTAAAAGACGTCTAAAATGGACGTCACAACTTTCATTCTGGCTACTCGGTAGACGTCTTCTGAACGTTCTATATGTATGTCACTTGGACGTCATTATTGCACACTTAAAAGACGTCTAAAATGGACGTCGCAAAAACTTTCATTCTGGCTACTCGGTAGACGTCTTCTGAACGTTCTATATTTATGTCACTTGGACGTCATTCCTGCACACTTAAAAGACGTCTAAAACGGACGTTGCAAAAACTTTCATTCTGGCTTCTCAATGGACGTCTTCTGAACGTTCTATATTTATGTCACTTGGACGTCATTCCTGCACACTTAAAAGACGTCTAAAATGGACGTCGCAAAAACTTTCATTCTGGCTTCTCAGTGGACGTCTTCTGAACGTTCAATATTTATGTCACTTGGACGTCATTATTGCACACTTAAAAGACGTCTAAAACAGACGTCGCAAAAACTTTCATTCTGGCTTCTCAGTGGACGTCTTCTGAACGTATGGCAAAGACGTCAAAATTACGTCTTTTGGACGTCTCTGTGTTTGGTGGGTAGCATTTCTTGATTGAAAGCTCTTACAGCAATTTGTGACTTACTGACCAGACGACAATCAGTCAAGTTGAAAATCCATGAACATATTGAATCATTCATTGATTAAACATTAAGATCAGCTGAATTAAATGACAGACAAATGTATTAAACTGTATTAAAAGATAAGAGATGCAAATCAAAAATTTGATAGTGATAACATTATGAAAGGCAGTTACTTTGAATGAAACATTTATTTAGATGAAACACTTATTTTGTGTAGTGAAAAGGATATTTTGGGATTATGTTCTAATATGTTGGGATTATTCTACTAACACAATTGAAAATATGCTGAAATGTTTGAAAAAAGTGCACATTTGATGATCTGTTGTGATATAAGTACTAAAAGTTTTCAAAATGTACCAAATGCTTATGAAAACTGCGCCAAACCAATTAAAAAAACCTGTAAAGCAGAACAGTTGCCAATCATTGTATGATTCATTTATTAAGACTTGGCGTCACCTAGTGGTAGTTTCAGTTTAGTATGATTTCTTTTCTTCCAGCATTTCTATATTAAAAATGTTATATTTAGAATAATAAAGTATTCAAAAAAATATTCTATTTTATATTAAAATATATTAATTAAATTATTTTAACATTGTATGACTTTGTTTATATATATATATATATATATATATATATATATATATATATATATATATATATATATATATATATATACTGTATATCTACTGTATATATAATTTATAATTATGAGAGGGTTACCGTTTTTGCATTTGAGCACCTGCCCCCCAAAAGTCTGAACGGCCTCTAGCATACACACTAAAATAAAATAAAATAATAAAATAAAATATACATCGTGTATACGAGTGGCGTTTAGCATTGAGTGAATTCTCAGTCTCACCCTGTATCTATTTATATATATATTTTTTATAATAGCTTAACTTGTTATTATATCTTTTCTTAACCATTTGCACACATACGGCTCTCCTCCTGACCGCAGAGGTTTACAAGCCACATTTTCCTGCACTTTTCAGTCAATATCTTTACTTTCCCCGTTACGAACAGCAGGATTTCATACAATGTAAAAAAAAAACTGTGTGGTTTCTCGGTTTGACCGATTTTAAGCGCCTATAAACAACGCAAAACAGGCATTTTAAGTTTCTGCTGTTGATTCCTATATTACGTCCTGCCCTCCAGCTGCATTTCTCACCACAGCAATGACGTCATATGCAAACAACCTATATGTGGGATTTAATAATCAAGAAGTTTAATGCTAACAAAAGAAACAATAAGAATAGTGTTGATTTACACGATAAAGAATTATAGTAGCCTATGTATAGAATATAGCCTAAAGAAAATATTTTGGATATTTCATCTCACAGACAGAGGCATTGCTGGAGTCAGAGCCAAAAGAACTCAGGGTTCTTAAAAACAAGGTTTAAAGCAGTGGCGGCTGGTGCTAAAAATTTTTAGGGGGGCGCACACAAAATGAATCACACTGTTAATACAGGCTTTATTATCAGTAAAGTAATCATTAAACATTTGTAATCATCCCAAAAAATATTAGCCATTTATATTAATGTGATTCAGAGATAAAGGCCATAATACTAATGTTATCCACACGAGGGAGCCACAGGATAAATCTCAAAGACAGAGAAAATAAATTGATTTGTAATAAAACATTGCATATAAATTAATTTTCATACAGTTATATATAGTCCAATATAATAAGTAATTATAATGCTATTGACAATATATTTGTATGTCCAATTAAAGAAGGAACACTATATTATATATATCTATTTTAATATTGTGTTTATAATAATACTAACATAAACACTCACAATTTACTTGAAAAAAGACATCTACATAAACCCTTGCTTGTACACCGACGATTGAGTTAAACTGCATTGTTACAGTTAACGTTACTTTCTGTGTAGTTGCCCACAAAGCTTCGGTGACAGGACTTTGAAATAACAAACAATGAAAACAATAAAAGGCATGACTTACATCGCATCTAGCAAGCAAACTCTATCCAAGCTCCATGATTCGTATGTTTATTTTGTTTATTTTTTCTTCATTTGAATGGCTTGTGAAAGATAAAAACAAATTTACTTTCATCTCGGAAAAGATATTGCACATATTTGACAGTCGAGAACGGTCCAATCACATGAGGAGAAAATATATAAAAACAAGATTGATTGGCTAAGATCTTAAGTGGGAGGGTCTGGGGCGCAGTGCTCTGCGCCCCGAGGACAATCTGAAACAAGCCAATCAGAGCTCAGCCTCAAGTCACATGCGTTTCAAATATTTACAGACCTAATAGACACCCATTTGGCCGGCGTCCCGCATACACAAACAAACGAAAAACAGTTTAGATTTTTTTTATTTTTAACAGGTGCTAACATAACTAACAGTCGAATAGTATGTCAAAATAATGCAATTTCGTAATTATTTTGCAATATGTATTAAACTTATTTTTAACATATTAATAGTCTTCTTCCTTGGCTAACTTGAGGGGGGCGGCGCCCCAGCGCCCCCTATGGACCAGCCGCAACTGGTTTAAAGTAACTGCCACGGCACGCGCATACTCTAACTTGCGCGAGCTTGAAGCCTCGACAGTGCTCGCTACATCAGAAGAGGAAGACAGAAGACAAAAGCGTAAGAATTTCTAAACCATAGAAAGAAATTAAATAGAGTAAACTAAACAGATGGTACCTTCATATGTAATCTATTTATTTTACGAAAGAAACTGAAGTGAATCTAAAGTGAAAGTAAGCCAAGCGGCGCGTTCACGGGCTGTATGACCGCTACACGAAAATACTAACCATAATACTAACCACCAATCGCTTTGGTACTTTGTGCCATTTTTCACGAAAAGATAGCTGGCATCAAAACATTTATCAATGATGTCAATATAACAGTGTTGTGATATTATTACCTGATATAAGCTATTTGATCATTGAAAATGCACAAGACTTTCTGCAGAAGTCTAGATGGCAGATATCAGTTTTATAACATAAGTTACGCATTAGGGTTACTGTATGTTTAATATTGATTAAAAGAGATTGGAAAGGATTCACGCTTTTTTACTGTTTGTCGTCAAGAGATTATAGCACGATGTCAGTGGGATACAGAAAATACGTTTTTTTAGAAAAAACATACGAAACACCCCTTACAGAACGGTACATGCAGAATTACAATGCATTCTTTCTGCACTCCCTGACTGTCAGGCCATAGATACTCATCTGCATCACAACGTTACCCCTTCAGTCGAATCACTTCGACGTTACATTGCGAGATCCCAATGTAACGTCTCCGTTCCTTCCTTCGGGGAACGAGGGTTACCTTCGTAACCTAGACGTTACCCCTTCAGTCGAATCACTTCGACGTTACATTGGGATCTCGCAATGTAACGTCTCCGTTCCCTCCTTCGGGGAACGAGGGTTACCTTCGTAACCTAGACGATATCTTCACTTGCAATGTAGCGCAGAAAGAATCTAATGCTTCACGCAATCCCCTTCAGTGAATGTCAAGATTCACATGAGAGCATTTCATCAATATTAACCAATTATTCTTGAAATGACTGAGAAAAAAATGTTAACAGCGATAAAGCAAGCATTTGCGTTACCACATGTCTATCAGACTATGGAGAAAATGTGCTTAATGTGTGTGAATAACCTTCCTCTTTTTTTTCTTTTTTTTTTTTTTTGCAAAGTACAAAAATGTTTTTACGGATCCTTCTTAGCCTCTCGCTGTCGACATTGTTCTGTGAGGTATCATTAAGTAAGTGTAATTTTTTTCGGGATTGAAATGAATTCATCTTAACTTTGAAATTCCCATTTTGAGCCATAATTTATTATAAACATGTATGTTTCATATTTTAGCAACTCAACAAGAAGCCAACATCTACCCCGAGGTTGCAAAACTTCTGGACAGAATTAAATATGTTGGTCGAAGCTGCAAAGAAATTCGCGAGACGCATCATGTTCAAACAGACGGCCTGTACTATCTGACCTCATCAAGAGGAGTCCTTTACCAGACGTACTGTGATATGACCACTGCTGGCGGCGGCTGGACACTGGTGGCCAGTGTTCATGAAAACAACATGTATGGAAAGTGCACTGTTGGTGATCGCTGGTCTAGTCAGCAGGGCAGTGACCCAAACAGACCTGATGGTGAAGGGACATGGGCAAACACAGTCACATTCGGAGCTGCAGAGGCCGCTACAAGTGATGATTATAAGGTACTTTTTTATTACCTTAATAGATTTAAGGTTCAAGGGAAGCAACCAAAAGGACACTAAGGGTTTGTTCAGAGTTCAGTTGGATAATGTGAACACTGTTGTCTAAACTTGGGTGCACACCTGCAAACTGTACATGGGTCTGCATAAAAACGCTGATCCGGGGATAAATGCAAATTCTGGAACGTTTAGTTTCTGATGTAAACTCATTACTCCATAATGAACCACTACTGATTGTGTGAAATGGCCAAATTGTGTTTTTGTGTTTGAACTTTTTTTTGACAAATGTGATCTCTCTGCAAGCAGAGAGAATTCATATCTCCTAGCCTTCAGCAGAAATTGACTCTGCATTCTTTTAAAGAATGAACCGGCTATCTGCTTGCTTTATTTCAGCATAGCGACAGATTTCCAACCGAAATGGAATATTGAAAAGAGGGAGGGGTTTTATTTTTAGCACTCCTCTTCTCCATCACTCACTCACAGCAAATTAACAGTTGGAGGGTCATGGTTAAGAATATTCTGCTCAAACCGTCAAGTAGGGTTACCACTTTTAATACAAAAAAATAAGGGACGCATACTGTTTGGAGTATGGGGGGGCACACTCATCCAGGCCATCCCAAAAACCCACAACAAACCATGGACAATATATATATATATATATATCCATTATCATTATCACATAAAAAAGTTTAAATCCATTGGCTGGTGCCATGCAAAATAATTAAAGGTTTTTTAGGCCTATGGTAAAAGTATAGTAGTATCCGTGTTTTTTTTTTTTTGGCATTTTGATTACAATTTGTTTAACCAAAATTTTACTACAAATACCATAAAGTGTACACTCTAAAAAATGCTGGGATGTTTTAACCCAACGTTGGGTTAAATATGGACTAACCCAACTGTTGGGTTAAATTTTTCAATTAAATTTTTTAACCCAACAGTTGGGTTAGTCCATATTTGATCCAACGTTGGGTTAAAACAACCCAGCATATTTTAGAGTGTAGCAAACCCTTTGTTAATTTGAGGTTACCATAGTTTAACTATAGTAACCATGGTTTTTGGTTTTTAGCGAAAACATGGTTAATTTTTGTAAGGGCCATATTGTTGCTAGCCATAGCTCCCTCTAAACTTGTTATAAAACAATGTGAATTTTTGTCTGCTAAATTCCAACTCTTTACAACAGTTATGTAATTTTGTTAATTTTGCAGCAAACTGACTGGTATTGATAATATTTGCAAGCAGTTTAATGCTTAACTAAGTAAACAAAGACAAAACTACAATAGTCTATTTACAAATGTATCTGACCTGTAAATGATGTCCTGAACAGGACAGTTTGGCCTCTCTGCTCCACCTGGGCGCTCTATTCTCGAGTCTTGCATTCTTTTGGCGGACGCGCGAATGGGCGGAGCGAGCGTGCGCGAGGCGAATTGCATTGTCAGTCAAAACGAACCGGATTACGATTTATTAAGAGTTTTATTATTGAATGGCGAATTTGGAAATAATCACTTCAGTACATTCGGCAGGCAACAGATACAACAATATATATGAAAATAAAAATAAAAAATGGCAGCGGGCCAAATTGACTGCTAGGCCACGGGGAATTCTCCCGATGATAAAAAATATGGCACAAAACCCGTCCCGTATTGATTCAAAACGGGACGCGCAATTTCATTCTCAAATACGAGACGATTCCGTATTTTAAGGGGCGGGTGGCAACCCTACCATCAAGTGACAGCTTCAAAGAAGGAATGCCATTCCAGAATGGAAGCAAATGTTCAGCTTTTAATTAGAGTTTTTTTTTTCAGTGGATTAACTTGCACAGATTAATTGTTCACCTCAACCGAAAAATACTGTGTAAATGCAATCCAGCGGGGCAAGATGGGTCAATTGAACTCTGGTTTGGACCAGGCTATAGAAAACATTCTAAGACACTGGGATGACAATCAAAACATGTTTATCTTAAATCTAAACTGACAGTCTGTTACCTTTCTTTCACAGAATCCTGGATACTATGACATTGTGGCACAGGATGTATCTGTGTGGCATGTTCCTAATAATATTGAGTTGGAACTCTGGAGCACTGCCTCTATCCTGCGATACCACACTGAAAATCACTTCTTAACCAAACATGGAGGAAACCTTTTCAATTTATTTAAGGTTAGAGAAACTTTGACATCGTTTTTAAGTTTGAATCCTTCCATATAGGCAAATCTACATTTTTTTGTCTTTCTTTTTCCAGAAATTCCCTGTGAGGTTTGGAATCGGGACATGCTTGACTGATAATGGACCTGCTATTCCAATAGTGTATGATACTGGAGATACGAAATCAACCAAATATCTGTATAGTCCTAATTCAAGAGGTAGGGCAATACTGTAAGTCTTGAGCCAATATGAGCAAATATGTGTGGAGAAACTAGCTCTGTCAGTCATACAATATGTAAATTATTCAGTGATGCTATTATTTAAGCCATCATCATTGTTGCAACCTAATCACTTTAATGTTGCAAGTGGACCTACTATGACAGATCATTATCCGAGATATATTTTGTGCATGTTTTTCAGGAATATTTGAGCCCGGATTCATCACATTCAGAGTCTTCAATACTGAAAAGGCAGCTATGGCTATTTGTTCAGGCGTTAAACCAACCGGTTGTCACACTGAACATGTAAGTTAAAAATAATATGGATAATTTACAGCAACATTACTGAACATAATTTGTGATAAATAAAAATTCAGACAATAATTCATGTTTCAGCATAAAAATGAAGAGAAAATGCATTTACAGTAATATAATTACAACCAATGTTATATGAAGAAATGTATGCTGTGCTGCTACTAATGTACTCATATTGTTGCAGTTTTGTATTGGTGGAGGTGGACACTTTCCTGAAGGGGCTCCTAGACAGTGTGGGGACTTTACGAGCTTTGACTGGAATGGTTATGGTACTAATACAGAATGGAGTGCTTCCAGAGAGATAACTGAAGCAGCTGTACTTCTCTTTTATCGCTGACACTCTGATCAATCTAAAATCTTCTCTTGGAGTAATATCGCGAAATGTTACAAGCACAATTATTTTCACAAACGTATATCATCACAGTATATATCCTTTATATCAATCTATACTCTAAGAATGCACATGTTTAGGTGTCTGTCACTGGTTAGCCATTTATTGAGCTAGTTCATATCCAACATACTTGCAGAGTTCATGCATTTCTTTGTTCAAAGATGGAACAAATGTATAATCTACTAATAAAACCCAGTCGACTGCCAATACTTATCACCAAGTTGTAGTCAACCAATTACTTGGGCAATGTTTTATGAACACATTTGTGAGGAATTGCTTGTACACAAAGGTAGCATTTAAGATCTATCATCCCTTGTCATTTATAAACACGCTTTCTTTTCCCAAATTCTTTGTTTAGATGTTTATTTTATATTGTTGGACATGTATAGTATAAAGCATTGGTGAATAGGGATCCCTGACTACAATACATCTGCAAATGTAAGGATGTGTCATAGCATTGTAAACACTCAACATCTTTTGATGTTAGGGAACTTTTAAACAATATTCTTATTAATTGAAATGAATGAACCATCATCAGTCTGGTTGACGTACTGTACAGTAAGCATACCCTTTCTCAAAGGCTACTTGTTGAGGTGTGAAGCATATTTGAGGATGTGCTGCTCTCTTATGGAAGTTTAACTAGAACTAATGTCTACTAGAGATGCACTGCAATCCCACAATCCTCATGAAAGCAAACAGTTGAAATATGTGTACAAAGATAACCTGTATATTTACAAAATTCAAGTTTGTATCACTACAATATAAAAAGTGCATCAATATTTAAAAATAAAAAGTCAGATAGTAAATGTCCATCCTCTATTGTTATGAGACTCAAGAATGAGCATATATAAAGAAAAAAAAAAAACATAAAATGTAGATGTATAATTATTTAGAGTATTAGAGAAGAATAATTCTAAAACAAAATGTAGTAAAGTCCACAACAATTAATTTTCTATTCAATAAATTATGACTACTGCAAAAAACAGAGTTACATACAGTACTCCAGTGCCTAATATTACATTACATATGACGGGCATTACAATAAAATGAGCTAACTTCTGCACTTATTTCTCTCCAAGATGTCCATTTTTTTCCAGATGTCCACGAAGAAGCACCGAAAACATGGCTGTTTCACCGAAGTCACAGCCCTTTGAGGTTTCTCTTGTATATTTGCAGAGTCAGGATTTGCCCAAGGATCAAATGCAACTGACTGCGCTTCCAAAGACCCTGTGGGAAAAAAAATCGTCCTTTTTGAATACATCTTCTACATACCTCTCTCAGAAAAATGTCCTCATCTTGTCATCTGAGGGTTTCGATCTGGAGTGAGAAGTGAGATGGAGACCCATCTGTAGGGTCGGCTCAGTAAGCAGTGCAGGCGTGGTGAGCGTCAATGCAGTGTTTTTCAAGGTTGAACAACAGGTCGTCCAGTGCACAGAGCAAAACCCTCTCCTTTCTTCATTGCCTCAGGTCTTGTTTTTCTCTCTTTCTCCCTTTCTCTCTGTTTCAGAGACGTCTAATGTTGCTGTTGGTTGGTCCCTGAGTTGTAGGCCTGTCTGAACCCTCTTGAGCAGCCTGCGTTATCGCTCTTCCATCATCTTGCCATTAGCCTCGTTCTCAGTCTCCTCACGCCTTTTCTGCCTTTGGAAAAACCCTAACTATTGGAGTGAAAAAAAAGAAAGAAAAATACAAATGATCAACATTCACTCTAACTGTCCATCCATCCTTCTATTTATCCATGCTTTAAAAAATAAGAAAACTAGTGCTGTCAATCAAAAAAAAAAAAAAAAAAAAAGGAATTAATCACACTTTTTTCTGAAACTAATTGCGATTAATCCCACCTAACATTGAAGTTTTTTCACATTCAAACTTCAAATTAATGTAGAAACAACAAAGAAACGATCTTTTAATATTTGTTTAATGTCATCTTTTTTATGACTGAAAACAAGTATCACTGATACCAACTGATGTCATGATTTTCTACCTAATATACCCATTGACTATAGCAATTACAGTATAATTGAGAGCTATCAATTTAACATTTATTAGACTTTAGAAAATAACTTATAATTTAAGTGAACTTAAAACAATCTTCACATAAACAATTTTTAACAAATGTCATATAGCTACCTTCAGTGTCCTTCAGAAGAAAATATAGCCTACTTTAATGAAGTTATCAAACACTAAATTATAAATTAAATAAAGATAAAGCTACAGAAGTTACTGATTTCTCTATTTAATTTTGTTATGTGATTAACAGACGTCACAGCAGCTGGTTATAAGGCTATTTCCCTGCTGTTACTTTAAAAGCTGCCGCTGCTGAACTTAATGCAGATCTGAAACTGCTTTAAATGTCACTCATCAATAATCAGAGGCGGACAGTAGTGAAGTATTTTTACTCTACAGTAAAAGTACTTTTCAAGTGTCTGTACTTTATCAGAGTGTTTTTCTTAATAAGAAAACTTTACTCCACAACATTCCAAAGCATAATACTGTACTTTTTACTGCACTACGTTTCATATCAAATATCATTTAGTACTTAATTACATTAGAAATCTATTACTTTCTTACTTTAACTCAAGTAAAAGTAATTCAAAGATTTACTTGAGTACAAGAAAGTACTACATTTTTAATGTTCCTAATAGGTAAAACAAATAACTTTTATTTATGAAATGCAGAGGAGTAAAAATTATGACATTATGCTTTGGAATGTAGTGAAGTAAAGTTTTCCAAAGAAAGTCGGTAACACTTTACAATAAGGTTCATTAGTTAAACATTGGTTAATGTACTAACTAACACGAACTAACCATGAGCAATACATTTGTTACTGTATTTACTAATCTTTATTAACGTTAGTTAACGAAACTAGTTAACTAGTTGTTCATTGTTTGTTCATGTTAGTTCACACTGCATTAACTAATGTTAACAAGATTTTAATAATGTATTAGTAAATGTTGAAATTAACATTAACAAAGATTAATACAGGCTGTATAAGTGCAGTTCATTATTAGTTCATGTTAACGAATGTGGTTAACTAATTTTAACTAAGGAATCTTATTGTAAATTGTTACCAGAAAAACACACTGATAAACTACAGGTACTTTTTAAATTTACTTAACTTTCCGCCTCTGTCAAAAGTAATACTTACACGTTTTAAGGCAGTTTCACACGGCATTCTCATAGAGTCATTCGATGATACAACGCTTTAATATAGCCTTTAATACAGCGCGCGTACCGGCACTTTGTGCGTGCACCTGAAGAGGACGCGCTAGGAGCACACTACTTGGAGTATAACGGCTGACAGGACAGGTAAACTCGTTTTTACTGACATATGATCTGACAACATCTCTTCTGACCGCGGTTCACTGTTGTTCTACTTAAGCTCCTCATCACGGGTATCGTTTCTGTGCTCGGTTGACTCGGGCCTGGCGCTGAGGTAAAAGTGGAGCGCGCGTCTGGAAATATCTGTTTGATATAGGCCTATGCCCCTAAAGTTCCGTATCTAAATAAAAGCAGTTTTTAGCAGTTGTAAGTGGGGTGGCCAAACCTAGCCCGCCCCAGCGTTAATTGCGTTAAATATTTTTAACGCGTTAAACTGAAAATTTTTTAATTTTGACACCACTAAAGGAAACATTACCTTCCAAAGTGCCAGAATGAGGAGCGAAAGCAGTAACAGGCCTCCAAGTGTGCTACCTAGGACAATCCAAATGGAAACACGGTAATCCTCCTCTTTCCTCATCTCTAGGATTATCTGAAAAAAAAAAAACACACATACAAAGGAAACATATAACAAACTATATTGCTTTATCAGAGATCATCATGCTGTGACTGATGGGTTTCTCAAAGCACTTTTTTGTATATCTTGGTACTGGTTTCGGGATCTAAACAGGTTGTCACATTTCATGTTTCATCTGTAGCAGCTGAGATCAGATTAGTTGATGTTAACATTTATTTATTTCTTATCCTGCCTACAGATGGCAGCACCCCACAGAAATACAGAACCGAAATGTGCTGCTGGTCCTTTCGGTCCCCTTGGCTCCAGGTTCTTCTACTGTGGTGAAACAACACACACAGTAGCTCACCAGAAGACACATTCATGTGTAAAGAGAAGGTTCTTGCATGGGAAAACCAGCACGCCTAACTGTACAAAGTCAAATATTCAGTAATGCTAGTGTATTTTATGGTTGTATACACTTTTTCTTAACTCGTCCTGACAGAGGAATGAAAACACATAATTTGTCAATATTTTTGTCTCTGAAAATTGCCCAGGATGGAAAAGATAAAAGCAACTTCTCATACTAACCACATCTACACAAATTCGGTCATAGATCTATTTCAGTAATGTGGCTTTCTGTAAATGCTGATGTGTAGAGCATGACTCACGTGTCTAACCGGCCTCTCTTCAGGCAGAAACATAGGGCTGGAAGGGTTCAGCTCCACTGAGGCTGTCGTCACCAGCTCCAAGGTTTTGAACTTCAGCTGCCCGGGACAAGAAAAACAGTTTTCAGTTTTTCTGACAGATGCTTATTCCAGGGGATGTGAGAAAGTTGGAGAGAACTAGCACTAAAGGTGAGAAGCTAAAGAGGTGGTTGAAAAACGCCAGTGTATTAGAACACTGAGGCCGCACTTGTTGCAAAATGACTTTCATTGCATTAGATATAAAATAATCATACCAAGTGGACGCTGCAAACAAATAATGCTAGAGACATTCTCAGAAATAACTTTACTTGATAACACTTTAATTTGAGTCTACTTTAGATATTTTACTAACTATAAGTAATTTTGCAACTACCAGTCAGTAGACAGTCTGCTAACACTTTTTGATAATTACTTATACCATCAAACTACAAGTAACTACACTACCAGTCAAAAGTTTTTGATTTAAGATTGCTAAGATTGTTTTTGAAAGAATTATTTTCTGCTGACCAAACCAGCATTTATTTGAAATAGGTTTACTATTTACAATAACTGCTTTCTATTGAAATATATTTTAAAATGCAATTTATTCCTATGATGAAAGCAACATTTTCAGCATCATTACTCCAGTCTTTAGTGTTACATGATCCTTCAGAAATGCTGAGATGCTGTTTAAGAAACATTTTTTTTTATTAGTAGTAGTAGTAGTACTATAAATATTTAAAACAGTTGAGTACATTTTTGTCATGGTGGAATTAATGCTTTTATTTAGCAAGGATGTTTTAAATTGATAAAAAATGATGATAAAGACAATAATGTTAGAAAAGATTTCTATTTCAGATAAATGCTGTTCTTCTGAAACCTGAAAAAAAATTTGAGCAGCAAATCAGAATTTTACAATTAGTTCTGAAGGATCGTGTGACTGGAGTAATTTAGCTTTGAAATCACAGGAATAAATTACATTTTGAAATATATTCAAATAGAAAATGGTTATTTCAAATAGTACGAATATTTAAAACATTTACTGTTTGTGCTGTGCTTTGGATCAAATAAATGCAGGCTTGGTGAGCAAAAGAGATTTCTTTAAAAACCATAAAAATCTTACTGTTCAAAAACTTTTGACTGGTAGCTTATATGTGACTGTAAGTAACTTTTTAAATACATGTCAACTTATTCTACTAACCGTAACCTAACAGTCTACTAATACTCTAATGAGTTAGTTGACATGTACAGTAGTTGCCAAGTTACTTATAGTTATTATATAGTTATTAGCATATTATATTTCTGACTTTCAAACCCTATATCTATTGTATTATATATAAATGCCACCTGCTTTTAATGCAGACATTTTGAGTGTGGATTAAGTGTCTAAATTACTTTCTGGTGTCAATGTAAATTCAAAGCATGTGCTTTTTTTGTTTTTGAGCGAATGAAAAAGAAATGAAAAAAAAAAAAAAAGTACAAAATGTAAACAAATCCTGATTATAGAATGCCTACATGTACTATTTGACTTCTTGTCTCTAATTACTGGTCTGGTCATAGTTTTGCATTGGTTTTGGGAGATCCTCCTCTTAACCAAAGCCTTCATGTTGTGTGTGAATACTGTGTCTTGATTATACTTCTTCATCTTCACATTATACTTCTTCATCTTCATCAGATTGTTATTTCAAAGTCACAGCTACTTACCGCATGCAGTGCATCAGTACGGAGGGATCCTCCAATTTTCACACTGACGTCTCTGTAGGAAGGCAGGTTGACGGTACACTGCACTGGCACTGTCAGGGTGTTGGAGTAGTTCTGTGCAAAGGAACAAGGAATAGTTCTCTCACAAACAGACAATCTTACTGATGAAACCCAGCTGCTTGTGGTGAGAATCTGATGTGCATTAGAGTCGCATTACAAAACTCCCTACCTCAGACATCTTCAAAAACACAATAACATTTCTAGAATTGATTGAAGATGAGCTAGTAAACCAATATTACGTTTTATTTACGGCACAATTTATTAAACTCAAGTGACTTAATTCTGAAAGTACAAAACCAACTATTTTGCAGAGAAGCATTTTGCTGTTGTGCATTAAATCAACATCTCATATCTGAAAGCCCCTAAATCAAGCAAAACTATAAAGCGGCGTAACAACACAAGCCAGACTTTTACAAAGAGCTAAAGTGCAAGTCTGAAATGTGGCACACATTGTGTCTGTGACAAGCCTGTTTAGAGATGGTCTTACCAGTCGTGATGTTCGTGAGAGGTCCTCTGGAGATGCCCGACTGTGTGCCACATGCTGCGGAGGGATACAATGACTTCCACCTACCTAATGGAAAAAAGGAACAAAGCACTATTAATACGAAACCAACACAAATCACTATTAGTATTACTCATGTAGCTCAAACAATAGAGCATGACGCTAGCAATGCCAAGGTAATGGATTCATGGCACCTTGAATGACATGTAAGTCACTTTAAAAGCTTCTGCCAAATGCATACATTTAACTGTAAATATCAATTGAAAGCTATTTAGATTTAAATAGTTAGATTTACAGTTGAAGTCAAAAGTTTACATACACCAAAATAAGAGGGATCAGCCAAAATGTATTTTATTTTTATTTAGTACTGACCTGAATATAATATTTTTGCATAAAAGGTGTTTACATATAGTCCACAAGAGAAAATATATTTAGGCAAAAAAAAAAAAAAAATCCACATCTTCATTCTGTTCAAAAGTTTACACCCCTGGCTTTTAATGCATTGTTTTTGCTTCTGAAGCATTTACCCTTTTGTAATAGTTGCATATGTGTCCCTCAGTTGACCTCAGTGTGAAAAGATGGTGAAAAGAAAAAAACATACAGTCATTGTGGGAAAGGGTTCAAATACACAGAAAAACCAAAGAATCTGTGGGACCTGAAGGATTTTTCTGAAGAACAGCGAGCAGTTTAACTTTTCAGAACAAACAAGGGACTCATTAAAAATTATCACTGAACAACAACAACAACAACAACAAAACACAGCTGTGGATCATTCAGGTAACAACATAGTATTATAAATCAAGGGTATGTAAACTTTTGTACAGGGTCATTTTTATAATTTAGACTATTTTTTGTGGAGTATATGTAAATGTCTTTTATGTGAAATATCTTATTGAGGTCAGTACTAAATAACAAATAACATGCAGTTTGTATGATCCCTCTTATTTTTGTAAAATAATTAACATTTTGCAGATTCTGCAAGGTGTATGTAAACTTTTGACCTCAGCTGTTTGCAGCTGACACTTGAAATCAAAACTTCAAAACATGTTTGATATCCTCCGAATGGATTTCATCATAGTCTGAAGCTAAAAAAAAGTAAAATCTCTCAACTCAAATCTGCAGACTGGCTCTGACTTTTGGCAACAAGCATTGACTCATCTAGACTGTAACTGAGAGCAAACATTTGGACAAAAGCCATGCAGTGTATTCCAGCCTTCAGAAATATTTTTGCAAACTTTTCTAAAGGGAAAGCGTAATGACAAGTAGAGTAAATCAACATGTCTAGTTGTGTCCTCACCTGGTCAATATGGAAATCTCTGATCTGCAAGAGTTGGTTGCCATTTTTCGTGACCTCAGGGATTGCAATGTACAGTTGCAAATCTTGGACTGGAAAATAACCAAGGTTCTGGATCTGTGATGCATAGAAGAAACATGTTTGGTCTATTTTCTTTTCTTTTCGCCGCCCTGCTCTCTTTAATTACAGATAGCAAGGAAGTGGACCTCACCTGAAAGGTAAAGTTGAATGGAGGGTTGAAACTACTCGGTTCCTCTAGAGAGAGGTCATGTTTAAGCTCATATCGGGTAGGGTAAAAATCCCTGAGAGAACAAAAGTATATTGTAACTATTTGAATTCCCTCAACCACACATATTGATAAAACCATTCAAACAAACACATATCTATCTCACCTTGTGAAGAGCACATCAGCCTCGTATTTCAGAGTATAGAAAATGTCATTAATGTTATCGTGTAGGACAACTTCCTCACCCTCACTGCAAAGACATAAGAACGGGCATGAGAAACCTCCCAGGCAGTTATGCTCACCCTGTGATTCTCTGCACAGTGACACTTGGCAGCGTACATGAAGAGTTTAACATTCCAGCTCAGGCATCATTGGTGTCCAGGATCCATTTCCCTCAGAGTTTCATAACATTCCAAACCATCAGCAATGTTTTAGACACAGAGACTGAGACCACATCTAGCAGATTTCAATGTGGCCATAGTCATCCAGTGATCCATGTGTATTTTATTTATTTTTATTTTTTGCTTTGAGCTCCACAGGATAAAAACCTTAGAATGTGTTTTAATTATAAGATTAAATTTAATCACAGTAATCTATATTCTTAATTGCACTTGTACACATATTTTTTATATCCAAACATTTACAACATATCAGATAGAGCATGTTTGACTAGCTTTGCTGTGTCCTACCTGGTAACCTCCAATATGATCCTGACATGATCCAGCAGCACGGAGTGACTGAATTCAAATTCCAAACGAAAGGTTACCTGTTGAGTGAGAGACAGAGTAATGTTTAATCGAAGCGTGTTTGCCAGTCCATATAATTTCTTGCATACTAATATTTTAACTCCATGTTCATGCTCAAAAATGAGTTCATCCCTAGATTTTAGGTTCCTCACCTCCAAAATTCAAACTTATACCCTTATCATATCCAAAACTTAAATTTTTAAAGATGAATATCAATATTTTCCAGGGCAAACAGCCTGTCTGGATATAGAAGATTGACACAAACAGGGCAAGACCCTTTACACTAGTCTTCCTCTAGCCTTATTCTACAGACCAATAACATCATTTGTATGGAAGAGGGCACTTCATCCATTGCTTCTGGCTATTCTCTGAGTAGTCTAACCACCACATGAGGTATTAACTTCCATATCCTGTATATACATCACTTAGTAGTGACAAAACACAGATGCAAATAATATACAGACTCTCCCAGTGAAAATCTGCTCCAGTTCACGGAGCAACTGCTCTAGCCACAACTTCTGAGGTCATCCAAGTCTCCATGCAGTTTACAGAATGAATGTTTGTAAACTTTCTTTTTCTTCATGTTGTTTGATAATATACTGTACGTCTGACCAATAAAAGCATTTATCTTTGTGTCATTTCAAAATTGTTTGACTTTCTTTCTAAAAGGAGATATTTTGAAGAAGAAACTCATTTCCAGAATGAAAATTTCCTGATAATTTACACATCCCCATGTCACTCCAGAAGTTCATGTCTTTCTTTTGCAAAGAAATTAAGATTTTTGAGGAAAACATTCCAGGAATTTTCTCCATATATGGGACTTCAATGGTGGCCAATAGGTTGAAGGTCCAAATTGCTGTTTTAAAGAAGCTTCAATGGGCTCTACACCATCCCAGCCAAAGAATAAGGGCCTTATCTAGTGAAACGAACGGTTATTTTATTAAATAAAAATTTATTCTTGTCTAGCACTAGCTCTGCGATGTGCATCTTCACACACTTCGAAGGGGGGAAAAACCCTCCAAAATCAAAATCATCCAACATCATTGTTTTACCTTTTTTTGTGAAGGGAATTTGTGCATTTGTGGTTAAAAAGTATATAAATTTGTTTTTTTCTCAGAAAATGACCAATCGTTTTGCTAGATAAGATCCTTATTCATCGGCTGGGATCGTAGAGCTCTTTGAAGCTGCATTGAAACTGCAATTTGGACCTTCAACTCGTTGGGTCCCACTAAAGTCCATTTATGGAGAAAAATCCTGGAATATTTTCCTTAACCTTCAAAATTTCATTTTGACTGAAGAAAGACACACATGAACATCTTGGATGACATGGGGGTGAGTAAATTATCAGGAAATTTTCATTCTGGAAGTGAACTTCTACTTTAAATGTTTCAATTGTTCCATTCAGTACAATGAAAATCAGCTCAGTGAGGTCTAAAACAACATGTAACCCAAAAATAAATAAATATTGTCTTTTGTGTTTGACAGAAAAAGAAAGTCGTACAGGTTTGAAACGCACAGGAGTTGGCTTTTAGGTTTATTCTTGCTTAGAGAAATGGAAGCTCTTGGACAGAGCTGTAACTACGTGGGCAAACTCCTCATTCCCTCTTGTTGAGTAGTGGCACAAAGCAGCATGGAAAATCCTTTTTACGTTCTCTCCTCCTGAGTTCTCCCTCTTTTATTCCACTTTTGCCCCATCACAAACTGTTCTGAGCTGAACCAGGCTCCCAAGTGGGCCAATAAAATCTCTCCCTGTAGCCACAAGTGTAGCTCCAATGACCCCCAAACCTCAAGAAAATGAATCAGGACTCTGTGAGAAGCTGCTGACCCGTTTCCTATCAAAGCAGTGCCCTAGCACAGGACAGACTTCTGCGGTCCAGGCCGTGTAATTGATGGGCTTTGCTCTGTATGGATGTAGAAACCATATTGTAACAGTATTCTTGCATTAAATTCTTGCCTCATGTTTTCTTTTTCTGGAGAGGCCTGAACACAAGCTTAAGGGTCAACCGAAAAAAGGACACTAAGTGAATCATTCTGTAACTTAAGGGTGCTGGTGATGTTTATGTCCTGTGGAACATTCCAGACTTAAAGTCTTGAGGTATTTCTATGATAGATCCTGACAGTTCTGCAGATGGGTAATATGAGGAAGTCTATATGGTTTTTGACTGTGTGGTCCAATATGTTTGTGTAAGCAAGACTTTCTAGAGCATGGACAGCTTGTGCTGTCCCTGGCGTAACCTCTAAATGTCTAGAGTTGCTGTACATGGCAATAAAACATCTTTTAGGATTATACAATATATAATTCTGCATATATGATAATATGCAGTGCACATCAGTCTGGAGTGTTATATGCAAAAAGCACTAGTTACATCACACCAACCATTTATTTAGCTTTATTTAGTGAAATATGACAAGGGTTTAGTGAAACTACATGCTAATTTTTAACATGCTTTTCAAAAGCTTTTTTAAATTAATACTTTCATTCTTCAAGGATGAATTAGTAAACTGAACAAAAGTAATGACATTTGGATTGCCACAAAAGATTTCGATTTCAAAAAATGCTGTCCTTTTTTAAACTTTTGATTAATCAAAAAATCCTGATATAAAAATCTGTCATTGTTTCCACAAAAATATTAAGCAGCACAACTGTTTTCAACATATGGCATTCATTATGTGACACTGAAGACTGGAGCAATAGCTGTTGAAAATTCAGCTTTGCATAGCAGGAATTTTAAGATCATTTTTTAAATTATATAATATACAATTATTTTAAATTTGAATAATATTTCACAATGTTGCTGTTTTTGATCAAGATTCTTTGTGAGAATTAAAGCCTTCTTTAAAAACATTCAAAACGTCTCCAAAATTTCTGATTAGTTGTTTAGTTACAGTAACATCACTGGATAATTAATTTGGCACAAAAACTGCTTTATTACATTTTTAGTATTGGTGTTAAAGTGTATACAGTCAAGCCAAAAATTATTCAGACACCAGATATAATTTTTGATACTATTTACTAGTGGGTGCAGGGCACTATAGTCCATTTTTGTGGTGAGGATAGCAAAATAAAGTAAACTGTGCCATATTATATCCAGAAATTCTTCATACAGTAGACTACCAGTAAAAATGATTACAATTTGGGACTAAACACTTGATTTGCTACTTTGTTACATTCCTTTGTATCAAAGTTATCTGACATTATCAAGATGAATTTGTTCTGACACAGTTTAACTCTTAAGTTCTTGTCGTATTTTATTACCATTTGCTAAACTACAGTAAATAAACTGTGATAATGTGAGAAATGTCTGAAAAAAATCGGGTTTTACTGTACATAGTTGTCATTTTGAGCTACCGCTTTATGATATGGTTCAGTGTAACAATATAAATGTGGCATTGACAACTCACCTGTGACTTTGCTCTCATAAAGGGGGCACTGATATTGCAAGATTTTTCATATTTTCGCTTGTTCTCACTGCGGCAGTCTATATGTATATCAGAGTTATCCTAAAAAAATAGAGACAGAGAGAACAGCCCAGTTTAACTTGCAGTGGCAATTACTATTCCTAAGAGGTCATTAGTTTAAATCAGGAGAAACAACCAAACATAAGCTATCAGAGTGATGTTGTACCTTCACTACAAGGCTGGAGAAGCGTAGGTTTGGAGTATTAGTGATGTTAAGCAGGGCTCCATATGCGTTCTCCCCTCTGTTTTCCAGACGTACATCTACTACCATTCTCCTCCTGGATCCCTCTATAATGCGTTCAGAAGGTTCTTCTGGCGTCTGACTCCGACATAATAGACTGGCTGATCGAAACGCCTGGGCACAGAACTGCCTGTGGAGAAAGAGCGGAGGCATGAGCATGTGTGCACGTAAGCATTATAGCATATGTGTGTGTGCTTTATCCTACTTGCGATTCATTAGATCAGTCTGAGATTGTAACACCAAGTCTGGAACACAGTGGTCGTCTTCGTCACACCCGTTCCAGAAGGGAAGCTGGAAAAAAAAACAGAAAAAACGCTTATAGGCATTACATTTGCATGTATTATTATACTTCATAATGAATTCATAATGTGTGTTAATGTTGCAATGTTGTACGTTTCCCTTGATCTACAGACCTGTGTTTTTACAGTAGTCGGCCAGCCATCATCCAGCGCTGGGCCTTGATCCAGGTCCAATAGCTCAGTTTCTACAGTGAATATAATGGGCCTGGCATAGTCTGTAGTCTCCTGTATCAACATTACAATATAATAAATCTCTCAATCGAAATAAATGGCTATTAAAGAGTACACTGGAAGAATATAATCTATTGCTGTAATGTTAGAAAGTGAACTTAATAAAATAGGAATGCTGCTATTGCAATGGAAAATGTAAATGAATAGAGAGATTAATGATGAGTTGGCAGTCATTGCAGATTGTTATAATTATCAATTATTTGAACAACATTGCAAATGCCCTCATTTGACACATTGGTGACCTAAGAGGTAAGAGCTAACCATGACATGGAAGTAGATGTGGTCGCATGTCTCCTCTCCAGGAAGCAGTGTGAGATTCTGTGGCTGCTGGCGATCTGGATCGTCAAACACAGCTCGAGGGTTGAAGCGCTTCTCCTCAAAGAAAGCATTGTAGCTAAGAGCTAAGAGAAAGAGAAGAAATAGAGTAAACTATTTACAGTGAAATATTAATTTATCACTTTGCACATTATTTGCAATTAATGGCAGATAACATGTTGGTATAAGCTACCATTCAAACATTTACGGTTGGTTGAAAAAGTCATTTAGGCTCATCAAGCCTCTGTATCAAAATACAGTAAAACAGTAATATTGTGAAATATTATTACAATTTAAAATGTAAAAAAAGCAGCCAGTGTCACATGATCCTTCAGAAGTTATTCTAATATGCCGATTTGGTACTAATTTTTTTTTTTATTATTATTATTATCAGTGTTAAAACCTTTGAGTTGCTTAATATTTTTGTGGAAAACATATTTTTTAGGATTATTTGATGAATACATGGTTTGCATCATCAGTTATATCACTAAATGCACAGCAAATATGCACAGCATCAACTTTATGGCCAATTATTTATGGCCACAATAGTGCTCTACCATGTGTGGACTACAGACAGATTTAAAAGACTCCAGAGTTTAAATTAATGATACTCAGGAGATCTGAGAGCATTTGGGAGTTTTAAGGCCTTAAAAGACATAAAGACAAATCTTAAGAAAAACCTTTTTAAGAGTCCTGAATGACGTGAGCATGTTCAAAGGTTCAAAACTAAGTTTGCTGAAAGACAATTTGAACCTTTATGGGCTTAAAAAAGCTTGTAAACTTAGTTACCCTACTTTCTAAAATCTCATAGATGTACCAATAAATGACAGACTTACAGGCTTAACATATTCATAACCCTCCTCAACACATGTGAGAAGAATTAGATCAAAATAAAATATGTGCCTAAAATATGTCCCAAAAGTCTGATCCCCCTGGATGACCATAAAGACTAAGACATTGCATCTCTCTGAGACCATTACATTGGTTTCACACCAATGAAATTCGTGATGGAGATGCTCTGGGGTCATGAAGGTTAACTAAAAACAGTTGTGCTGCACACTGTGGTCTCACACGTTACACAGGAACCTGACCTTCCAGCACATGTATTTCAAAACTAATCTATGATGGTCACCAAGGCCTTAAGTCAAACTGCATGTGTCAAACACTAACCAGAAGCATTTTGACCTTCTACTTAGTGTTCTTGCACAGAAATGACTTCATGTCTAGGGCATAAAACACAACACTGATATCTATAATATCTGCAACCATTTAGGCCACCGATCTAGTCTGCATGAACACTATTATTTTAAACTGTTCAAGAGGCTTTGGCTTCTAGACACAATATTACACATGCTCAAAAGACTTTCATACTAATTTCTTTTGTTATTTCAGCCAGAATCATCATACAATGTGTCTTTACTTCTAAATTTCCAGAGCTGGCTAAGCAGCTTTTCTTTTTTCCACTCCCAGGTTAAATCTTGAATCAACAAAGCAACAAAGGAAAGACCAAGAGATTAGTGTATGTTGAACAATTCATCACTACTGATGATATCTTTTTCGTGCTAATACGTGGCATGCTTAGCAGGGAAACCTTAACTGAACTACAGTGGATTTGCAGCTGGTCGCTGGTATGTAAACCCTGCCAGCTGTCAACTGTTTAGCTTTAATGATGCTGTGCTGCTCAAGTGAAATATATGGTGAGAAGAAACTGCTGCTTTCAAAGCACTTCAATAACTTCCTGTTCTCCAAAAAGATTTCTAGTATAAAGTGTGTTTGGGTGAAAGCTAAACCTGTCACCCTTTGACCAAAGATCTGTTGCAATCCAGCAGTACAACTGATGTAGTAGTTGAGCACTGATTTAATAAATGAGCAACTACAGAGATTTAACTTTTTATACATCAATTTATGAAAGTTCAATATTTTTATTTATTTACAGTAGTATGTGATTTTTTTTATAAAAATATAAAAACTGACCTATTTCCTCTGAAGCTCTGATAGGAGTTCGAGCTGTGATATTCAGACATACAATAGCTGACATGCAAGTCACATCTTTCCCTCCTCTCCGGCAGTCTTTATTGAATATGTTGATCTTGCTGGGCTCAAATCTAATGGTGGCATGGATTCGGACAACACTTCGAGACCTATAACACAGTAAAACGGTGTGTAATTGAGGTATTTTAAGGAAAAACTGGCAAATAAAGTGTGAATACGTGTAAATAAGCCTGTGTTAGAAACCCACCATAAAAGTACTGCAGCACCGAGGGAGCCCACAGCTAGATCCACAAGGCCATCTCCATTCATATCCATCATCCCATGGATACTACGACCGAAATACTGCAGACCTGGAGCCAGCTGAACAGCACCAATCCTCTGACAGAGAAAAGGGATGGATGTAAAAATCTTGCCATAATTAACTATTCAAAGCAGAAAACTTAAAAATAACGGTTCTTTATTGGCATCGATAGTTCCATGAGGAACCGTGAACATCCATGAAACCCTTAAAATGCAGAAAAGGTTCTTTATAGTCAATAAAGATTAGATTTTTAAAAATTTTCTTTGAAAATGTTTCTTTTAAGAACTGTTCACTGAAAGGTTCTTTGGGGAACCAAAAATGGTTCTTCTATACCATCACTGCAAAACCTTTTAGAACCTTTATTTTTAAGTATGTGGCTGGACACTTATGTGGTACCTGTTTATATTTCCTCAGTATTCTGTTGCGTTGGCTGTGGTAGATGTAGATGGCTCCTTTGTGGTCATCCTCTAACGGAGCTCCTATTACTACGTCATTAAATGAATCCCCGTTAAGATCAGGCACAGGGGCCAGAGCAGAGCCGAAACGGGCATTCTGACCTTGATCTAAGATCTCCAGCGAGCCCTCCAGTATGAAACGAGGCTGAAAACAAGCATAAAATGCTGTGGTGAGGGAGAACACAATTTAGTTACAACATGATGTGAACTTATCAGCTTTGGTGCTCCATAAAAGTTGATAGCTTGTACACCACAATTGGTAAAGGCAGGGGGTGAACTAATAGGTTCACGATGCAACAATGTACAAATTCTTTACTCTTTAATGAAGTTAACTGACCCCACAGTGCTTTGAAAATGCTGTTATGCACTGGATTGTACTGTTTATATTGAATATAATCTCCTTCACTATCAGTCTTTTAAAGAAATCTCTTTTGCTCAATAATGCTGCAGTTATTTGATCTAAAATACAGCAAAAGCAGTAATATTGTACAATATTTTTACTATTTAAAATAACTGCTTTCTATTTGAATATATTTTAAAATGTAATTTATTCCTGTAATCAAATCTAAATTTGCTCCAGTCTTCAGAGTCACATGATCCTTCAAAAATCATCCTAATATGCTGATTTGCTGTTCAAGAAACATTTTTTTAAATGATTATTATTGTTATCAATATTTAAAACAGCTGAGTAATTTTTTTTTTCAGGATTCTTTGATAAATAGAAAGATCCAAAGATCAGCATTTATCTGAAATATTCATGAAAGAAACCTGAAAAAATTCTACTCAGCTGTTTTCAACATACTACTAATAATAATAAATCAGAATGATTTCTGAAGGATTATTTGACTGGAGTATTGATGCCAAAAATTCAGCTTTGAAGTCACAGGAATAAAATACATTTTAAAATACATTCAAATAGAAAACGTTTACTTTAATTAATACAAATTGTACATTTTTTGCTGTACTTTGGATCAAATAAATGCAGGCTTAGTGAGAAGCAGAAAAAAACATTAAAAATAACTAATAGTGTATTGGATGCTCATCTAACCCATAATTCAATATTGCTTTACCTTAAAACTAAAATCTTGAAGCCTTAATTGAAAAAATGCATTGGGAATACAGTATGTATAAATATTATGGTTTAAAAAAGATATAAAAGAAACCTATTTACAGAAAAGTTAATACTGCTGTTGGACAAAAATGTTCAATGCAAACTTTGAATGAGGAATAGGAGCATTTATTTCATATTTATATCACATTCCAATCATAAACAAGTGTAGAAACTCTGAAAAGAGGCTGTTTATGAGGGAAATATCCACTTAGATCATGGATAAGAGCTAAACATTTCTGTAACCAGAGACAATCTTTTAAGGAATTTGTTATCCAGATCCAGAGACCACAGCGACAACCCACCATGCGTTTATGTAAGAAGTTTGGGCGACATTGTTGCCTTCATCCAACAAAACAGAATAATGCATCTGCATTAAATGCAGCCTCACATATGGTATATTTTAAGAAAGAAATGCAAAAATATTCCACAAGACTAAAATAAATAGTTATAAGCACAAACATTGACTATTACAGTCCAAACCAGACTCCGAAGGTCAAAACTCCTGTATTATCACTTAAGTTGAGGTCATCTGTGCCTCTGAAAACAATTAGTCTCAAATGGGTGGAAAGTTTGAGGGAAAGGTGCAATTTCTCAAGGCAAAGACTGTTCATGTCAGCCAAGTATTTGGGAGAGTAATTATAGCCATGCACATCACCCTCCTCCTAAATTCTTAAATCTGTCTCTCTCTCTGAAAATATACGACCATAGACGACAGACATGTGAAATCAGTTGTTTTCTCAGCCTTCCTAAAATAGCATCAGATTACAGGAGAGGAGAGGAGAGGAGAGGAGAGGAGAGGAGAGGAGAGGAGAGGAGAAGAGAAGAGAAGAGAAGAGAAGAGAAGAGAAGAGAAGAGAAGAGAAGAGAAGAGAAGAGAAGAGAAGAGAAGAGAAGAGAAGAGAAGAGAAGAGAAGAGAAGAGAAGAGAAGAGAAGAGTACATGGACCATTGAGAGTGACATTGACCATGATAAATCATTTCAGGAGAAGATGACCAGCACTGTTGATGTGCCCAGTGTTTGGCTGCAACCTGAGGTATAATACAGATTGTGGTCTCCTGGTTAAGGCCGTAAGGAAATAGCTTATAAGAGCTAAATGAATAAAGATGGAGGTCTGCTCAATTCACAGCGTTGCTCTAGCATGCGCTCCAGCTTTTTCCATTTATTAAAGCTGCTCTCTCTCTCTCTCTCTCTCTCTCTCTCTGTGAGCTTCATATAATTACATTTCAAGGGGGAAATATTTTCCTGCTGAGTTCACCCTCCACTACTCTCTGATGTGAAGTATGGCAGGTGGCAAAAGCCTGTCAGTATTTACGTGAGACCATTAATGAGGAAGTGCATTAATGCATAGGCACAGTTTCGGAGCTTGTATCCCTCAGCTTTAAGGCAAGAAACAACATCTGTAGTGTTGTATTTGGGGTGAGAAGTAAACAGGAGGTAATATAATAGCTAGACAATGGCTAATTAACTTGTTTTTCACATGCTATAGGACTGAAGAGTCTTTACCTGCTCTGTTACTCTGTAAATGTAGACTTTGCCCTTTTCCCAGCCTCCACTGAAGAACATGGGCGCAGCCACCAGCAGGTTATCAGTCACTCCATCGTCATCCAGGTCCACTGGAGCAATCTCACTGCCATAGTATGAGCCGATCTGCACAAGCACATCCATCCAGATCAAAATGACTACTGGTGCATAAGGACATGTCTGTGAAACATTACTTGAATATGCAAATGTCGACGCAAGCATACAAATGCATGGAAACATCTTGAAGAGTGCGTTAAGCTGTGCCACTTGCTGACTATCACTTTTCTAATGTGGATCTTTGAATCACAAGCATTTGTGTATGATTTATAAATATCAAGTCATGAAAAATTATGCACAGTTAATAGGTTATACGTAAGGCTGTTTACTATGGTGCTAATCACCTGTTAAATGTTAATATAATTAAAATATTCAATATATCTGTTTTTTATTTGTGAGAGGGAATTTATTTGTATGCTTTAGGACTGTGATGAGAAGCACATGGGTTGTGAGGGATAAATTTAGTCTAGACACTCGTCACAAATGAAAGCCAGCAGAGAAATGTACCAAAACCGAAAACACAATGACCAATTTGATCTCTGCTGTTTGTACATTATGAGTACTTAGATACAGTTAAATACAAGAACTGTAAATACACAAAAGCACTGATGAGTCAGAATGAGTCAGAGCAGCAGAACTTGCAATGCAAGTGTTTGTCAGCATCTTTTTTTGATTTATTACCTGCTGTCCCTTGAGTGAGTGTAATATAGTGAGCTCTCCAGTATTTTTCAGGGTGAAGATGATGACTTTGCCCGTGTGGTTAAAACGAGGAGCTCCTGCTACATACAGCTGGCCACTGCGAGCTGAAACCACTGATGTGATGGTGTAACCTACAAATACAAAATAAGAAGGATGATAAATGCCTATCATTAAAAAAAACAGTATAGTGGAGGAATCACTTTGCTTGGGAACAGAGAAGAGTGGAGATAAAATGAGACCATAGAGAATAAAGAAGGGTTAGTTCACCTAAAAAATTTTATTATCTCATGATTTAGTCACTCTCAAGGCATCCTAGGTGTAGAAAAACATCCATATTTAAAAAAAAAATCCATATTAAAAATGTAGTAATCATTTTTCTATAGCTTGCACTAACTGTTGTACACGGAAGACATTCCGGGCAAATGACATAGGACGTATGTGTTGCCTATGTGTAAGCCCTACACCTGGGTCTCAAACCCGGGTCTCCGTCATGGGAGGCGGGCACACTAACAAGAAGGCAACGACTGCAGCTACTAGCGTCAGTCGCCAGTGCGCCTCTTGAGATCAGGGAAGTGAGGTTTACCTGCACAGCACCTGCTAGCTGCCCTCCGTTACATATGCACTGCTGAGAAATGACGTTTGCAGAAGCGCAGAATAGAGAACAAAACAACACACCGATCACGAATTAGAAGTACAAAGGAAGGATTTGTAAAGAGAAAATGTCAGAGGAGATAAGCCAAGATGAGACTGGTTTTCCTTTGCTAATGTAAGGAAACTTTGTATCCTTTGTTCCTGTAAACAAATGTTGGTTTTTGCAATATCAGCGGTGTATGCGTGACGCCAATGTCCTATGTCATCCACCCAGAATGGCTACTGTATACGCAAGAAAAGTAATTTTTTTTTAAAATATGGATATCTTTTTTACAAAAACGCATAGATTTGCTACAGGACACCGGAGCCATGTGAGGCACTTTTTATTATTTATAAATGCACTTTATTAGACACCGAAACAGCCACCCACCGCAATTATAAAGCTTGAAAGAGCCAGGACAATTTTTAGATTCTTCTGAAAGAAGAAAGTCATGTACACACCTTGAGGGTGAGTAAATCATGAGCTATTTTTTATTTTTGGGTGAACTAACCCTAAGCGGACATCAATTAAATGTAGCCATTGACTGCCACTATTCAAAGTATAGGTGTGAATTCTTTACCCAGGTACGCTCCATGGTTCTTCAGTTCTTCTGGGAATTCTTGCTCATAAGAAGACTTTGGTGGGACGACTTTACCCTGACGAGTCTCCTTCAGCACAGCTCCATTCCAGTCATAGGCTCCCACTGCTCCCACTAAAATACCATCCTGCAGAGCATATAAATATATCCACAATTACATAAAATTCAGGAAACTAACCATATTCTTCATTTCTGTCAACTCTGATGACATCAGACTATACAGTTTGGGTCTTTAAAGGGATAAATGGAGACATTTGTTGTGTTTTAAGTTGCCAGTTCTCCATCTTCCAACCAATTTTTTAGGTAATTTTGCACTCATGTGCTTTTTGCTACCAATGGCACCACTTTAGACAAATATGTGACCCTGGATCACAAAACCTGTCATAAGGGTCAGATTTTCAGAAATTTATACATAATCTGAAAGCAATATTTGGCCGAGATACAACTATTTGAAAATCTGGAATCTGAGGGTGCAAAAAAAAAAAATCTAAATATTGAGAAAATCACCTTTAAAGTTGTCCAGATAAAGTTCTTAGCAATGCATATTGCTAAACAAAAATTACGTTTTGATACATTTACGGTAGAAAATTTAAAAAATATTTTTATATCTTTACTTAATATTCCAATCATTTTTGGCATCAAAGTAAAAAATATAATTTTGAGCCATACAATCTATTGCTACAAATATACCTGTGCTACTTAAGACTGGTTTTGTGGTCCAGGGTCACATATTAGAAAAATGTTAGTAAGACATGCACAGAATGAATTCTGAAACAGTTGGTGAAGAATATTGAAATCTACCACTGAAAATCAGAGCAAAAAAGCCAATGCATCAATTATGGCTTGTATTAAGGCAGTAAAATTAATTGTTATTCACAAAATAACATTTATAAATAACATTCACAAAACATTTTCAAGAAATATCGCACATTTTCCAGTTGTTTGTACATACTGTAGCAACATTCTTGACCTTGTTTAGCTCTCAGTAAGTTCACACAGTGATTCACACATTTCATCATCTTCTCAGTGTCCATCCAGCTCATTCATAATTTCTCTGCTTTGCAGTCAATTGCCATGGAAACCTCATAAACAAATTATTTTTCTTGTGATGAGTTTATTCTGTTGTAATTTATGGACAAAATGCTTGGCATCCCACACTGTTATTTATTCGCTGTTAATTATGTAGACAGTAGTTGGAATGAGAGCAACTGGAATAAGTTCATGTTTAGAGAGAACTGAAATTCCAGGGCGGTTGCTTACATATAAACAAACAACAACGTTCTGAGCCTTACCAGGCCATACGGAACATTCTTACCGAACTTCCAGCCCACTGAGAACACGCTGCTCTGGCTCAGTCGATACTTCAGAACTTAAACATAAACACTGAGAGCTGATAATCATGGCTTTTTGGTTTTTAATCAGAGAACAAAATGCACAGTGGATGAAACCACCAGAGTTTTCCAGAAAGACTCCTGTATTGTGTGCCTTTTTGGCATGACCTCATCCTTTCAACAACTTCTGCTCCGTGTTTACTGTGAAGGGGTCACAAGTAAAGGGGACAGTGCTGTCTGAGTATGATGTTGTGCACCTGGTGCCCATTGCACCTCATCATTGATGCCATAAATCCACCATTGCTTTTCTTTTCTACAGAACCAGCTAATCACATACAGAAGATGTGCTAAAAGGCCAGCATGGAGTCACCAATCAAGACTGCCTCTAAACCTGATGCCACCAGGACTGCATTACTTTACCTTTTCCCCATCGCCCATTTTATTATCAACCCCTGGACTTCATAACACTTTTACTGGACACACTTTTTTAATTTTCCTCTTTTGTTAGTCTATTTTTTACCCAGTTAAACTTCTGAAGTGTGTTCCCACTAACACTACGGCCTGCACTCCCCACCACAGTGGATATGTTGACTTTAAAAAGGTACGAGCCTTTATGTAATATCATATGAAATATGAGTGAATTGAATTGACATTCACTGAAAGCGTACTGACAAACCAGGTAAACGTCAAATTAAATTGAAACTGAAAATGCTAATTATCCTTGATGATTACTACAGCCTGTTCACAGCTTAAACACTCAGTCTGGAAGATTATGGTATTATCCGTCTAGATTTCTTTCCTCCCCAAGCACAAAAAAGTGCTTCTAAATCTAAATTTGACTTTTTTCAAGTGGGATCTTTCCTAAATTAATTTTAAAAAAGTGTTAGTTTACTTCCAAATGTAAATTTCCTGGTAATTTACACAACCCTATGTCATCCAAGATGTTGTCTTTCTTTCCTCAATTAAAAAGAAATTACGGTTTTTGAGGAAAACATTTTTTAGGATATTTTTCCATAAAGTGGACTTCAATGGGAGCCAACGGGTTGAAGGTCCAAACTGCAGTTTTAATGCAGTTTCAAAGGGCTCTACACAATCTCAGCCGAGGAATAAGGAACTTGTCTAGCAAAACAATCAGTCATTTTCTAATAAATCTAATAAAATTTTGATACTTTTTAACCACAAATGCTTTTTATGCACTAGCTCGACTTCATGCATTACATAGTCATGTTGGAGAGGTCACGCGTGAAGTAGGCGGAAGTTAAACCTCTGGGGTCAACAAATGAGCCGGCATGTTTGTGGCATATTTTCTTGATAACCCCTAAAAAAACTTAATTTACTTCGTCATTTTTTAACATAAAGATAAGCAATACATCATTTAAATCTGTAAAGGATCTACTTTTATTTGTATACACTCATAATAACAACAAAACATTGTGCTTTTGTAAAATAAAAGAAAACAAATAGGGTGTGCTTTCAGCCTTCTCGGTCTCCGTGATCTTCATTTTCAAACTTGACACACACATGAGAGATATAGTCAGTCATGTCGAAAACAAATGTTCTGTGATAAAGTAATCCGTATGTACACTTTTACAACGTGATTATGTGATACAAGAGGTCACGGATGCGCATTGCAGAGCTAGTGCAAGACATTTGTGATTAAAAAGTATATACATTTTTATTTTATTTTAGAAAATGACGCAACATTTCGCTAGATAAGACCCCTATTACTCGGCTGGGATCGTGCAGAGCCCTTTGAAGCTGCATTGAAAGTTTAATTTGGACCTTCAACCTGTTGGCTCCCATTGAAGTCCACTATATAGAAAAAACTCCTGGAATGTTTTCCCCAAAAATGTCTCAGGTTATGTATGTGGGTTCCCTGGTTCTCTGAGAAGGAAACAAGACACTGCGTCCTTTAGCGGTCGCTATGGAGAGGATGCAGTTTGAAGTTCTCTCAGAAGGGAACCTTAATTTCTTTTCGCCTGAAGAAAGTAAGACATGAACATCTTGGATGACATGGGGGCGATTAAATTATCAGGAAATTTTTATTCTGGAAGTGAGCTAATCCTTTAAGCTACACCAACAAGAGTATTTTCATTGTCTATCAATCAAATTGATGAATTTACTGTTATTTATGTAATCACTTTTTATTGCTAGTGCATATCTCAACAAATAATGTTCTCTAGTGATCCAACAAGATCCTACAAGAATCCACAAATAAAATAAAGTTTAAAACTCTAATATGTGTAATATATAAGCATATTTAAACCTACACACATACCGCATTTAGAGAGTACCATCTGGATTTAGGGGTATGATTTTCTCCTAGAGTGCAAACATTCTTTCCAACAACTTATCCCTCTCAACACTTAAGTTTCTTTTGTTGCAAATGCTGTTCCAGGCACCAGAGGCCCAACGGATTAGATTTCCAGTCATCCCAATGGCCATCTGGAGTTTTCCTATCTGTTTCTTCTACAAAAAAGACTAGATATTAATAACTCTCACAGCAGTTTGTGTTTGCCTTCAGGGGATGGAGTGGAAAAATCTGAGGGGTTGCATCAGGAAACTGGACAGAGATGATTAGCGTTACAGTTGGGAGCAAGTCTTGGATGGATACAGACCCACCAGGTACAGTCTAGGCAGTTTTTTTGGATGGAGCATGGCAGACGGCCTGCCAGAACAGCAGGTACACAATGGGAGTGTTAGATGCTGGAGGACAAGCCAGCTCTCATATCAGCTCTGGTTTTAGACAGAAAAGAAAAAAGAAGAAGACATTTTCCTTCTCCCCTGAGGTGCGGCTCCTCCACACTTCTCACCACAATAATCCCTTCCATGGGAAAACCTGGGCCTTATATTCATTTCTTTGGAATGAGAATCAGAAAGAGGCTTGTTTGAATTATCAGGGAGGAATCTTATCTGCTCACCATTGTAAAGGTGTAATATTTTTGGTGTATCATATTACTGACAGCGACATATAGAGATGACCTACAGAAAGAGAAGAAAAGAAATGAAGAATGTTTAAGAAGAGAGAAAGAAAGATGGAAAGATAAGGTTTTAGTTCAAAGAAAGTAACCCTAAACATTCACTGAACGTCTGACTTCTGATTCACACATAGTAGGTCTTAATCTGATCTCATCAACCTGTCTGGGGTTTTTCTTTCAACTAAGATGAAATAAAGAGCTATGAATCGACCGAGAACCTACAGACTGATGGACACCCAGACTCACCTCCACTATGTGTGTGGAAAAGCCAGCTTGAGACATCTGGAGACCAAATGCTGTCCCATTCTTGCTAGTCCCTGCAAACAGAGACAAAATGAACACACGGGAGAGCAAAAGAATCCACCATTTCCTAAAGCAGAGCAATGCAGATTTTCAATGGTCTTAAAGAGCGAGTTGGCACAGAGCACATATCAAAGAGATGTGGTATAAATTTTAGGATTTGGTCCGATGAGATTTACAGTGTAGTGCTGTGCAGAGATGTAAATGTTTTACAGGCTGAGGTTTTGGGCTGTGTTATGGATATGATGCAATGCTGTGTGTGGTGCTGGAGCGGTAAAATCGCCAACCCTCTAAACTGAAGATCCTCTCTCCGAGGGCGTCCACAATGTCCTTCAAAGCTGCTTCGTCTGTCACGTTAAAGAAATGCTTATCATCTGGGTCACTAGCGATGTACTTGATCTCATTGAGGAATGCTTCAGGGTTGATGCCTCTGCGGTTGTAGTAGCCCAGTACCTGTTGTGAAGAAGGACCGTAAGAATCAATCAGCCTGAACATGACGCATTTCTCTCGAGTGCCCAAGCCCACATTGTAATCTAAGTCTCCATAAGTGGGGTTGAAAGCATTGGGCATTTTTCAGCTGAATGTGACCTCAACGGTTGGTCAAATGCCCATTTTAAAATAGGTCACCTCATAATTTCAGCATGAGAATGGGCATCTGATCAATACCACAAAAGAAGATGTAATGGACTGAAGGAAGGCAATACTTACAGCAATGGCGTATCTGGTGATGCCATCCTTCTCGCTGTCCTCAATGACCTGCTGCAGGTCAGCGTTGTCATGTGATTCTCCATCTGTGATGACAATCATGACCTTCTTTGCTCCTCTTCTACCTCCCTGTTTAAAGGCCTCTGAGCTGTGAATATCCATATATAATAATTTATTCTCTGTAAATGTCTTTCTTGGGCTGTGTTGATATCAATATGTAAAATATACTGTTACTGTTCAGAAGGTTTGGGGTAAGTACATTTTTTTATTTTAAGAAATGAAGACTTTTATTCAGCAAAGACTTAAATTAATCAAAATCACAGTTAAGACATTTATAATGTTATAAAAAATGTCCCTTAAACACCAAATCAGCATGTTAGAATGATTTCTGAAGGATCATGTGACACACCAGTTAAGACTGGAGTAATGACTGTTGAGAATTCAACTTTGCCATCACATGAATAAGCTATGTTTTAAAATACAGTTGAAGTCAAAAGTTTACATACACCTTGCAGAATCTGCGAAAAAAGTTAATTACTTTACCAAAATAAGAGGGATCATACAAAATGCATGTTATATAAAACACAATAGGTAACACTTTACAATAAGGTTCATTAGTTAACATTGGTTAACCATATTAGTTAACATGAACTAATAATGAACTGGACTTATCCAGCATTTATTAATCTTTGTTAATGTTAATTTCAACATTTACTAATACATTATTAAAATTTTGTTAACATTAGTAATGCAGTGTGAACTAACATGAACAAACAATGAACAACTGTATTTCCGTTAACTAATGTTAATAAAGATTAGTAAATACAGTAACAAATGTATTGTTCATGGTTAGTTCATGTTAGTTAATACATTAACTAATGTTTAACTAATGAACCTTATTGTAAAGTGTTACCACACAAGACAATACAAAATAAAATACAATTACATATAGCCCACAAAAGAAAATAATAGTATAATTTATAAAAATTATCCTGTTCAAAAGTTAAAATCCTTCATGTCCCACAAATTCTTTGGTTTTTCAGCATTTTTGTGTATTTGAACCCTTTCCAACAATGACTGTATGATTTTGAGATCCATCTTTTCACACTGAGGACATCTGAGGGACTCATATGCAACTATTACAGAAGGTTTAAACACTCACTGGTTCTTCAGAAGGAAAAATTATGCATTAAGAGCCAGGAGTGAAAACTTTTGAACAGAATGAAGATGTGTACTAAATATCTTTTCTTTTTTTTCTTTTTTTTGATACTTACATGTTCCCCAGAAGACAAAATAGGTAAATTTTAGCCTGATCTTCAAATTTAAAAAGTTTCACCCCCTGGTTCTTAATGCATCGTTTTTCATTCCGGAGTGTCAGTGAGCATTTCAACCTTCTGTAATAGTTGCATATAAGTCCCTCAGTTGTCCTCAGTGTGAAAAGATGGATCTCAAAATCATACAGTCATTGTTGGAAAGGGTTCAAATACACAAAAATGCTGAAAAACCAGTGGAAAAAGAACAGCGGGCAGTTCAGGACAGTTCAGAACTGTTCAGAACAAACAAGGAACTCATGAACAACTATCACTAAAAAAAACAAAAAAAAAAACAGCTGTGGTTCATTCAGGTAACAACACAGTTAAGAATAAAGAATAAAGTGTATGTAAACTTTTGAACAGGGTCATTTGTATAAATTCAACTATTATTGTCTCTAGTGGGCTGTATGTAAACATTTTATGTTAAATATCTTATTAAATATCTAACTTGGAGTTGTGTGAAGTCCCCGCCTCTCTGAAACGCTCGGAAATCATCGCCCTTCCAAAGAAACCCAAAATAACAGGACTTAACAACTACAGACCTGTGGCGCTAACATCTGTCGTCATGAAGTCGTTTGAAAAACTGGTTCTGGCTTATCTGAAGGACATCACCGGACCCTTACTGGACCCCCTGCAGTTTGCTTATCGAGCAAACAGGTCTGTAGATGATGCAGTGAACATGAGTCTACATTTCATACTGCAGCATCTGGACAAATCAGGGACTTATGTGAGGATCCTGTTTGTGGACTTCAGTTCAGCCTTCAACACTATCATCCCAAACCTCCTCCTGCCCAAACTAACTCAGCTCTCTGTGCCCACGTCTGTCTGTCAGTGGATCAACAGCTTCCTGACAGACAGGCAGCAGCTAGTGAGGCTGGGAAAATTCTCATCCAGCACCCGTACTATCAGCACTGGCGCCCCTCAGGGTTGTGTCCTCTCCCCACTGCTCTTCTCCCTGTACACTAATGACTGTACCTCCAAAGACCCCTCTGTCAAGCTCCTGAAGTTTGCAGATGACACCACACTCATCGGCCTCATTCAAGACGGTGATGAGTCTGCTTACAGACAGGAGGTTAAAGAGCTGGCTGTCTGGTGCAGTCATAACAACCTGGAGCTCAACACGCTCAAAACTGTGGAGATGATCATAGACTTCAGGAAAAAAAACCCTGCTCCCCCCCCCCCCACTCACCATCATGAACAGCACTGTAAACACAGTGGAGTCATTCAGGTTCCTTGGCAACACCATCTCACAGGACCTGAAATGGGACATTCACATAGACTCCATTGCTAAAAAGGCCCAGCAGAGGCTGTACTTCCTCCGCCAGCTGAGGAAGCTCAACCTGCCATAGGAGCTGCTGAAACAGTTTTACTCTGCCATTATTGAATCCGTCCTCTACACTTCAATTACCATCTGGTTCAGCTCAGCTACCAATTCTGATCTCAGAAGACTACGTCGAATAGTCCGGACTGCTGAGCGAATCATTGGTACAACCCTTCCTACCCTTCAAGATCTCTACTTATCCAGAGTACGGAAAAGGGCTGCCAAAATTACTCTGGACCCCTCACATCCAGCACACTCGCTTTTTGAACTGTTACCATCCGGTCGGCGCTACAGAGCACTGAGCACTAGAACGACCAGACACCGAAACAGTTTCTTTCCTCAGGCAATCCATCTCATGAACACTTGATCGTGGAACATACAACACTATATACTCTTTATTCATTTTTCAGTTATTTATTTAAAGCACATACTTACTTCCTTTCAAATGTATTTGCTATTTTTGCACATTGTCTGTCTTGTATACTTGTATATTGTTCTTTTTATAATATGTATCGTCTTGTCACTGTCATTCTGTAGCACTGTGGAGCTTCTGTCACTAAAACAAATTCCTAGTATGTGTAAACATACCTGGCAATAAAGCTCATTCTGATTCTGATTCTGATTCTGATTCAGGTCAGTACTAAATAAAAAATAACATGCTTTTTGTATTATCCCTCTTATTTTGGTAAAATAACACCTAGCAGATTCTACAAGGTGTATGTAAACTTTTGACTTCCACTGTATATAAAATTATTTTAGTACTACCGTGCAACACTGATTCCCAGCGCAGTGTTGGTCTCTTCTCCTCCTCGCTGACCTATCTTACGGGCTGCATTGACCACTTCCTCCACAGAGCGGAAGTCATTCAGCTGAAACTCAGACACCACCTTTTCTCCATACTGCAGTACTCCAACCTGACAAGCACATGATCCACACATTTGATATAAAGATGCATTTGATATTTCACATTGCCATTGTTCAGAAAGTCTAAAACACCTGAATCTGTCCCGGTCCAACATAGAATTTCCGCAGGATGTTGATAAGGAAGTCTTGAACTTCATTCCAGGGGTAGATTGAATTTGAACCGTCGAGGACTATCACTATGTCCATGTATGTCTCACACCCTGAAAGAGGAAATTAGATGTTTTTGATGCCTTTGGCACATAAAGCACATAAAACGGTAGTTTCTATTCAAAAGCAAATTTTAGTGATTAATTTATAAAACAAGGTCTGTGATTCTTTCGTCAAAAAAAAGAACGAAAAAAAAGATTTAACAACTCAGCTCTTTATGAGCAGTCAAGATCATTTTCTTTTAAAAAGAAGATTAATTTCACAATATATTGCCAATGGCAGATCCAGAAACTGTCATGGCCAAATTCAGCATAAAATAAAGTCCATGGTTAAGACAGAAAGTGGAAACATATTACCGAAACTTCACTGCAAAAACTGTCCTAGTTAAATCGAAGGTGCAGGTGCGTGTGCTTACTTTGGAAGGCAGGAGCGATAGTGCGGGTAAATTTAAAGCTGGCGTTGACTCTGGAGCAAATTCCAGTGCTGTAGTACGAGCTGCCACATTCGTACGACCAAAGGGGACCACAAGCCTGTGAATTATCACAAAGACTATTAAGCGCATCATTAATAAATGCATTTATGATTTACATCAAGATCATCAATTAAAATTAGCGTTCCACAAGGAATGGATGGTGTTTAAATACTTAACAGTATTAGTGTTGCAGACCGTTTAAATGCCAGACGACTTTAATATAACACTGAATATGCATTATTAACTGTCTAACCAGATGTCTAAACTCACCACAAAGCTGTTGTCTTTAGGGTTGGATGAAAGGGTCATTCCAAGTCTCATCTTATCCTTTCGTTCAGAGACATTTGTCAACGATATCCTTCCTTAAGAAAAAAAAAATGAACAAATGTTGCAAATGTGAAGGCATTTAAAAGGCTGTGCTATAAAATCTGACCACGGTCCATATGTGGCATATGTACTTTACAGAAAGACTTCCTCTAACCGTAAACATATTTGTTATTCCTGTCTAGACATTCCTGAATTTATCTGCAGCGTGCATGTGTTATGCACATATGCACATTTGAAAGCAGCAGAAAGGTTGTATCGACACATCTAACATTATATAGAACATATGCTTGACATAGATGTCGTGTTCTGTACTGAAGTACCTACATGTAAACTTCATTACAGATTAGGAGTGCATCTGAATGAATCAGTATGTGTTGCTTTTCACAAGGCATGTCTGGTAACGCTTTACCCGAACCGCAAATCTAACCCTTATTGTGGCAGCTTTGTAAAGTAATTATTTGCTTCTAGCAAATAATAACAATTTCTTTTGAAGTGTCATTACAAAAGTATTTATTCTAATTATATATCTAGTAATTATAATCCACAGTCACACAGTGCTAGAATATGTAAGTCACAATGTGAATGTACTCTTAAGTTATTAAAATACACATTCAAAAGTTTTTTTTTTTTTTTTTTACGTCTCTTCTGCTCACCAAGCCTGCATTTTTTTAATCCAAAGTACAGTCAAATTTTTTTTATATATTTTTAGTATTTAAAATACCTGTTTTCTATTTGAATATATTTTAAAATGTCATTTATTCCTGTGATTTCAAAGCTGAAATTTTAGCATCATTACTCCAGTCACATGATCCTTCAGAAATCATTAGGACTCTCCGGATTCCGTCACCTGTTCTAAAGGACAATTCAGTTAAGACTTTTATCCTGCCTGATGCTTCTTTGCAAACCTTTGATATTGTTCAATAAACCCACCTTTTACTATTACATCTGTTTCTGTCTCTGCCCATATCTGAGTGTGACAGAAGACCAGACCAACACCGAAATGAGCACCGAAGAAGCCGCCGCACCCAACCAATTCGCTGAGCTCGTGAATGCCATCAGAGCGGTAATCACACCACCTCCCGCGCCGCCATCTGCCTCAGGAAGTCCCATGGCCATACCATCACAATATGCTGGAGAAGCGGCTGAGTGTAGCGGTTTTCTGCTTCAAGTTGAACTCTACATCCAGATGCAACCACAACAGTTCACGTCGGAGAACGCCAAGGTAGCATTTATCATCTCCTTACTAACTGGTAAAGCTCTTCAATGGGCCAAAGCTATCTGGAATGCTAATAATCCCATCATCAACTCATTTGAACAATTCACAAGTCATTTCAGAGATGTTTTCAGCACAACCACCAGCGAACTCACCGTCTCAGATCAGCTGTTCCGGCTTCAACAAGGTTCTTCTTCGGTCAATGATTACACGCTTCACTTCCGTACGCTGGCGGCGGCTAGTGGATGGAATGAGATCGCTCTGCTGGGTGCCTATCGCCAAGGTCTCCAACCAGACATTCGTGCAGCTATGGCGCTGTACGATGATTCCATCGGGTTGGAGACCTTACTACAACGTGCCACCCGGGTGTCCCAGCGACTAGCCGCCTGCCAGCCCCCTCTAACCGCTCCTCAGTCCGCTATGGTGGCAGCTTCAGCTCCAGTACCAGAACCAATGGAAATCGACTCATCTCGTCTATCACGCACGGAACGTCATCGCAGAATAACCTCAGGTCTCTGCTTGTATTGTGGTAACGCCGGACATCTCCTACGAAACTGCCCAGTTCGACCCCCACGCCCAGTGGTGAGTACTTTTCATGCTGAAATAAATACAGCCCAACTGACGTTAATTCCGGTAACCGTCCATACTGGTGAACGTACTCTCTCTCTCTCTGCTTTAATTGACTCAGGTGCCTCAGGCAACTTCATCGCGAAAGAATGTCTAGATCTCCTTCATCTCCAGCCACAACGTCATCCGGAATTTTCAGTAAAGACTATTCAGGGAAAACCACTCGGGCGTGGGCGGATTCGTCATGCATCACCCACCATCACCCTACAGATCGGATTGTTTCATCAGGAAAGGATAAAATTTCTGGTACTGGAGCATTCCACCGTGGACATCATCCTGGGCCGTCCCTGGCTACATCTCCATCATCCTAAACTCCGCTGGGATCCTTGTGACATCATTGGATGGAGTAAGCACTGTATGGAGAACTGTATTTCTGACTTACCACAATTTACCACTTCCCCTGTTACTATCGCTTCCACGAAGGTCGAAAGTCCCGATGTTCCTGACACCACGGAGGTCCCAGCGGAGTATTTGGACTACCAGGATGTATTCAACAAGCAAGCTGCCACCCATCTTCCTCCACACCGGCCATGGGACTGCGCCATCGATCTGCTACCTGGAGCCCAACTCCCCAAGGGCCGAATCTATCCCCTGTCCAACCCGGAGCGCCAGGCGATGGAGGAGTACATCAGGGAAGCACTTGCTCAAGGATTCATCCGAACATCTACCTCTCCGGCTGCTTCCAGCTTCTTCTTCGTGGGTAAGAAGGATGGAGGTCTCCGCCCATGTATCGATTACCGACAACTCAACTCACAACTCATCCAACAGCCATATCCTCTTCCACTTGTCCCTGCCACCCTCGAGGAGCTCCGTGGTGCTCACATTTTTACCAAGCTGGACCTGCGGAGTGCATACAACCTCGTTCGTATTCGTGAGGGAGACGAGTGGAAGACAGCCTTTATAACACCTACTGGCCATTATGAATACCTCGTTATGCCGTATGGTTTATCCATCAGTCCCTCGGTCTTCCAAACGTTTATGAACGAGGTGTTCCGGGAGTTCCTCCACCGGTTCGTTGTGGTCTACATTGACGACATCCTGATTTACTCCCGGAACGAGGCAGAACATCGCCAGCACGTCCGTCAGGTCCTTCAAGTCTTGCGTCAGCACCATCTCTACCTTAAGCTGGAAAAATGTGAGTTCCACCAAACATCAGTGCAGTTCCTGGGTTACAACATCAGCCCCGAGGGTGTGCAGATGGATCAAGGGAAGATTCTTGCGATCCAGAACTGACCTCAACCCACTACCGTGAAGGAACTGCAAAGGTTTTTAGGATTCACCAACTTCTACCGAAGGTTCATTCAAGATTACAGTTCCATCACCGCACCCATGACCTCCCTCCTACGTGGCCAACCCAAACATCTCTGCTGGAACGTCTCTGCCCACGAAGCCTTTCAGAAGCTCAAGAACATCTTCAGCACCGCTCCCCTGTTACGCCATCCCAATCCAGAACTCCCCTTCGTGGTAGAAGTCGATGCGTCCACTGTGGGCGTGGGAGCGGTGTTGTCTCAAGCAGCCGAAGATTCCACTCTCCTCCATCCCTGTGCATATTTCTCCAAGAAGCTGTCTCCGGCGGAGCAAAACTACGACATCGGTAACCGAGAGTTGCTCGCCATCAAATTGGCCCTGGAGGAGTGGCGACACTGGCTGGAAGGGGCTAAACATCCATTTCTGATCATCACTGACCACAAGAATCTTCAGTATCTCCGTGAGGCCAAACGTTTAAACCCCCGACAAGCTCGATGGGCATTATTCTTCACCAGATTCCAGTATAAAATCACCTACCGTCCCGGTTCCAAGAACATACCTGCTGATGCGCTGTCCAGACAATTCTCCATGGAATCCTCCACAGATCCGGAACCCATCATTCCCTCTCATCTGTTCCTTAGCCCTATCCAGTGGGATATTGACACCTGGATCCAACAAGCCACCCTCCAGGAGCCAGCTCCGCCGGAGTGTCCAGAAGGTAAGACCTACGTACCCAGCTCCCAACGTCAACACCTTCTGGACACAGTTCATCAGTCTCCGGGCTCTGGACATCCAGGTAGCAGAAGGACCCTCTCACTCCTTCAATCTCGTTACTGGTGGTCCAGTATGACCCAAGATGTCATCAGGTACGTCCAAAGCTGCTCAGTCTGTGCCACATCTAATACTCCTCGTCATTTACCCACAGGAAAGCTCGTACCACTTCCCATTCCGCAAAGACCCTGGTCCCACCTCGGGGTGGACTTCGTGACCGATCTCCCCAACTCGGAGGGGTACACCTGTGTGCTGGTGATTGTGGATAGGTTCTCCAAGTCCTGCAAGCTAATACCTCTGCGGGGACTACCTACGGCAATGGACACCGCTGAGCTCCTATTCCAACACGTCTTCCGCCACTTCGGACTCCCCGAGGAGATCGTTTCGGACCGGGGTCCACAGTTTGTATCGCATGTTTGGAAAGCTTTCTTTAAGTCACTGGGAATATCTGTCAATCTCTCTTCAGGATACCACCCGCAGACCAACGGCCAGACTGAGAGGAAGATCCAGGAGCTTGGACGTTACCTACGGTCATACTGTTCCGGGGACCAACACAGCTGGAGCAGGTTCCTCCCGTGGGCCGAGTACGCACAGAATTCTCTCCGCCAGGATACTACAGGACTAACACCATTTCAGTGCGTACTCGGTTTTCAGCCTCCGCTGTTTCCCTGGACGGAGGAACCCACCAACGTTCCAGCTGTTGACTACTGGTTTCGAGAGAGTGAGAGAGTGTGGGACTCAGCCCATCGTCACCTTCAAAGAGCCATCCGTAGGCATAAGGACTTTGCCGATGCCCGTAGGAGAGCCGCTCCACAGTACCAACCTGGAGACAAGGTATGGCTCTCCACCAAGGACATCCGGCTGAGGCTGCCTTGTCGGAAGCTGAGTCCCCGCTACATCGGTCCGTTCACGATCCTGAGGCAGATCAACGATGTGACATACCAGCTTCAGCTCCCACCCAGGTACAGAATTCACCCCACTTTCCACGTTTCACTCCTTAAACCACATTTTCCCTCTGTCACAGACACCGATAGAGCTGAAGCTGGACCTCCTCCTCCTGAAATCCTGGATCAACCATCTGTGTACTCCGTCCATGAGATCCTGGATTCCCGACGTCGAGGAGGCCGTCTAGAATATCTTATCGACTGGGAGGGGTACGGCCCGGAGGAGAGATCTTGGGTGGCCAGAGATGACGTACTTGATCCCCAACTTCTCACCGACTTCCATCAACGCCACCCAGATCGTCCTGCCCCTCGTGGTCGTGGTCGTCCTCGGCGTCGTAGAGGGGCGTCGGGAGCCGCCCCTGGAGGAGGGGGTAATGTCAGGCATTCACCTCAGCACACGTCCCAGAACACACCCTCTGAAGCTCCACCCATCCGCTCCAACTCACCTGAGTTCTAATTACTCACCTGATCCTCGTTAGCACGCCCTATATCTACCTGGACTGTTTCATTCTCACGTTGTCTGGTCTACGGTTCACATGCCTCCCGTTACTCCAGACCCATCTGCTGTTTCTCCCTGCAAACCTGTTTGCTCTCCGGATTCCGTCACCTGTTCTAAAGGACAATTCAGTTAAGACTTTTATCCTGCCTGATGCTTCTTTGCAAACCTTTGATATTGTTCAATAAACCCACCTTTTACTATTACATCTGTTTCTGTCTCTGCCCATATCTGAGTGTGACACAGACAAGCAGAAATTTTTCAGGTTTCTTTAATGAATAGAAAGTTCAGAAGAACAGCATTATCTAAACTAGAAATCTTTTGTAACATTATAAATGTCTTTATCATCACTTTTGATCAATTTAAAGCATTTTTTATTCATTTCTATAATTTACATATCCTATAATTTTGCTTTGATCACAGGAATAAATTACATTTTAAAATATATTCAAATAAAAAACAGCAATAGCACATAATTGGTAAGCAGAAGAGACTTCTTTAAAAAACATTAAAAAACTTACTGTTCAAAAACTTTTGACTGGTAGTGTATGTCTATAACTTACATTTATACATAAAATGATTTAAATCATTTATTTAATTTTGCATTTTATTGTCAACTCAAATGTTATTTCTGACTGAATTTTAATCAAACTGAGATGACAAAAATGGACTCATATGAAAACTCATATAGACTCAAATTGAAATCATATTTTGTATAAATAAATAAACTTTAAATGAACTGTGCAGTCATCATACCAAGATTAAGTTTGCTGCAGCTGGGTCCTCCAGATCTTCTGCTCAAGGGACATTTGTACACGTCTCCTGTCTGATGCTGTCCATTTGTTTCCAGTGGGGCTCCTACCAGTAACCTAGAAACATCCACAATCCAAACATATAAATATTACCCTTGACAGAGTACAATATTCATCAAACAAAAGCGTCAGAAGAAACACACAAGCAGGTGTGTGATCCACTTCCCTGTAAATAACAGCCTGAAGCCTGTTGATTTAAGCTCCCTCTGAAAACAGGGACGTTTAAAGGAGGTTAGAGGAAGTGAATCAACGAGAGATGGCAGGTAAGTGGAATCTACTGGCGAAGGAATGTTTAAACAGGTTTAAGTTGAATGTTGACGTCTGAGGTAATGTATCGATGGAAGCACGCAGGGCGGTTTGGTATGTGAGACTCTGCTAAGATCTGTTTGTGTGCGTGTTGAAATATGTATCCTACAACCCAGACTGACTAAACACATCGCTCCATTAACGCTGGCATGCTTTACACGTAATACTGCTCCTGCTGAGAGCAATCAGGGTCACACATTACTCAGATGCAGTAGCAGTAGCACTGTAGCGAGCAGTATGTACTTCTCACGGCTCTCGGAAGCATGCAGCTTTTAAAAGCAAAGGCCGTCACTTTCTCTAAGTAGCCGTGGAGGACTCATTTAACTAGTTACAGATCGCTGGAAAATTAGGCACCCTAAAACACAGCAAGATGTGTACTTTTAACTGTTTATGGAAGACACGCAGAATTCCTTCATG